>NC_084793.1:219837046-220137151 GCF_963169125.1 Humulus lupulus
GAGCAGTCATGGATGAAAAGACACAAGTAAGCATTATCCTTGAGTCTTTAACTCCTTCCTTTTCTGCATTCACAACAAATTATGTCATGAAAAAATTAGATTTTAACATGACACAATTGCTGAATGAATTACAAACTTTTGAGTCTTTGAATAAGACCATATCAAGTCAGGCTGAAGCAAAACCATCTTCTTCAAAGAAGAAAAGAAAAGGCAATAACAATGACAGCAAACCTAAAAAGGACAATCTAAAAAAGGCAAAGAAGTCATCCAAGGCGCCCGATAACAAAAAGAACAATGACCCCAAACAAAAGGCACCCAAAGGAAAATGTTTCCATTGTAATGTCGATGGTCATTGGAAGAGAAACTGTCCAAAGTATCTCGCCGAGATAAAAGAGAAAAAGAAAGGTAAATCACATTTACTTGTACTCGAAACTTGTATGGTGGAACAAGATAAATTATCATGGATAGTTGATTCTGGTTCCACTAACCATGTTTGTTCTTGTTTGCAGATGCTTGAGTCCGCAAAGCAGTTGGAGCAAGGAGAGATGACTATGAGAGTGGGAAGTGGAGCGCTTGTTTCAGCCAAAGCATGTGGAACAGTCCGTTTAAATTTTAAGAACAATTTTCTAGTTTTGAATAATGTGCTATTTATTCCTGAAATTACTAGAAACATTATTTCTTTATCTTTGTTACATGAACAAAATTTTAACATTTCTTTTAATAATAATATGATTTTTATTTCAAGGAATGGGAACAATATTTGTCATGCAAAACAAAAGGACGGACTGTACATGCTTAATCCAATAGAAAAATCGCTCAATAATTCTGAATTGTTTAAAGTAGTTGTTCCGCAAAGTAACAAAAGACAAAAGGTTTCTAAATAAAATGACACGTATCTATGGCACTTAAGATTAGGTCATATCAGTCTAGACAGGATAAACCGGTTAACTAAAGATGGACCTCTAAGGGAACTAACAGTTGGAACCCTACCGGTTTGTGAATCCTGTTTAGAAGGAAAATTGACTAAACGACCTTTCACTTCGAAGGGAAATAGAGCCAAAGAACCACTAGAGCTAATACATAGTGATGTATGTGGTCCAATTAACATTCAAGCTCGAGGTGGTTATGAATATTTTGTCACATTCACTGATGACTATTCTAGATACGGTCATGTGTACCTAATGCTTAAGAAGTCAGAAACTTTTGAAAGGTTTAAAGACTTTAAAGCTTTAGCTGAGAAGCAATTAGGTAAATCTTTAAAAACACTCCAATCTGATCGTGGTGGTGAATATTTGGATTCTGAATTCAAAGATTTCTTGCTGGAGCATGGAATTCTATCCCAACTCACAGCACCTGGAACGCCACAACAAAACGGAGTTTCAGAGAGAAGAAACCGGACTCTGTTGGACATGGTCAGGTCTATGTTAAGCTACTATTCACTTCCCTTATCGTTTTGGGGATATGCACTACAAACGGCTAACTACATTTTGAATGTAGTTCCGTCCAAAGCTGTGACAAAGACACCTCTGGAACTATGGAGTGGAAGTAAACCTAGTTTACGACATTTCCGTATTTGGGGTTGTCCTGCTCATGTGCTAAGACCTAAATCTGGAAAACTAGATTCTAGGTCTGAAGTGTGTATATTCGTGGGCTATGCTCCAGAAACAAGAGGTGGATATTTCTATAGCCCAAGTGATCAAAAGGTATTTGTTTCGACAAATGCAACCTTAATAGAACACGACTATATGAATGATTTTAAACCTCAGAGCAAAGTAGTTTTAGAGGAACTAATGAAAGATAATATTTCATCTCCATCCTCTTCATCGGTTAATGACAAAACAACCAAAGAAACCACATTTCCTGAAAAGGAAAAACCAGTGCAACGTCGTAGTGGGAGGATTGTGAGACAACCTATTCTCTACGAACATGAGGCACACGTTCTTGTATCAGATACTAAAAAGGACGATCCATTGACTTTTAAAGAAGCAATGGAAGACCCTGATGTTGATAAGTGGCAAGAAGCCATGAATCAAGAAATGGAATCAATGTATTCCAATTCAGTCTGGGAACTTGTAGATCTGCCTGAAAATGTTAATGCCATTGGATGCAAATGGATCGACAAGAAGGAAAGGGGTGCAGATGGAAAGGTAGAAACCTATAAAGCAAGGCTTGTGGCCAAAGGCTACACACAAAGAGAGGGTGTGGACTATGAAGAAACATTTTCTCCTGTGGCCATGCTTAAGTCCATTCGCATACTCTTATCCATAGCTGCCATCTATAATTATGAAATATGGCAAATGGATGTCAAGACAGCTTTTCTGAATGGCCACCTTGATGAAACCATTTATATGGAACAACCAGAAGGGTTTATAAAGAAGAATCAAGATAAAAAGATATGCAAATTGTTGAAATCCATATATGGATCGAAACAAGCGTCAAGATCTTGGAACTTAACATTTGATGAAACTATTAAAACATATGGTTTCGAACAAAATGTTGACGAAGCATGCGTTTATAAATACATCAAAGGAAAAATTGTGGTTTTCTTAGCACTTTACGTTGATGATATCCTACTCATTGGGAATGATGTAGAGACATTATCAAATGTAAAGAAATGGTTGGCTAACAAATTCCAAATGAAAGATTTGGGAGAAGCGAGCTATGTTCTAGGCATTAAAATTCTAAGAGATAGAAAGAACAAGCTCCTAGCACTTTCACAAGCAAATTATATTGATAAAGTGCTTGAAAGATTCTCTATGGAGAATTCCAAAAAGGGTCAATTGCCAACTAGACATGGAATTTCTCTTTGCAAAGATCAATGTCCAAAGACACTACAAGAGCAAGAGGACATGAGAAAGTACCCCTATGCATCAGCTGTAGGGAGCTTAATGTATGCAATGTTATGTACTAGACCTGACATATGTTATGCAGTAGGGATTGTCAGTCGTTATCAATCAAATCCAGGTTTGGAACACTGGATTGCAGTGAAACATATTCTCAAGTATCTTAGGAGAACGAGAGACTATATGCTAGTATATTCAGGTGGAGACCTGAACCCCACTAGTTACACTGATTCTGATTTTCAATCAGAAAGAGATTGTCAGAAATTGACTTCTGGATCAGTGTTTATTCTTGGAGGAGGAGCATTAGTCTGGAAAAGCATTAAGCAAACTAGCATTGCAGACTCCACCATGGAAGCCGAGTATATAGCGGCTCGTAAAGCAGCTATGGAGGCTCAGTGACTCAAAAGGTTCTACTCTGATCTGAAAGTTGTTCCAGAAATGGAGAAACCACTTATTCTTTACTGTGACAACAGTAGAGCAGTGGCCAATTCAAAAGAACCAAGAAGCCACAAGAAGGGAAAGCATATAGAGCGCAAATACCAGTTAGTCAAAGAAATCGTACATAAAGGAGATGTGTCCATTCTGAAGTCGTATCAGAACACAACCTTGCAGACCCGTTCACGAAGACGCTTTCAGCAAAGCAATTCGAGGGTCATGTACGTAATATGGGATTAAGAGAAATGCCTCACTTGCTTTAAGTACAAGTGGGAGATTGTTAGGAGTGTGTCCTAAAAGCATGTAAAGACATTTGTTTTTTCTATGAATAAATAAATACAATGGTTTATTATTATTGTCATATTTAGATTGTTAAATTATTGTTTGAATAATTTTGTAAATATGAGAAAATTTTCATATTCATTATTGAGGATGTGATCTTGTATTAGTACGAGAGAATTAAGATCACATGAATGAATAAAAATAGTCAACAACAACAAATTAAAGTTATGAAATTCTTTAATTGGAGTTGTAAGTACGGTTTACTGAGTATCATAATGATACAAATAATCTAGATTCGGATTATTGATGTGGAAAGACATCAAGGTAAAGGTGCTTTATATAATATGATTATATATGACATGGACCGATATCAATTAAAGTCTTTATCCAAAAACCATTTAATAATAAAGACTTGTAATTCGTATCATAACTGATGATCATTTATAGATCAACCTAAATCCTGAGTGTTCATGAACTCTTGTTCATGTTTATTAAATCTTTTGATTCATTCGTTAAGGTCTCTTCAAAGAATGAGGCTAATGACTTTTGTTTTGGAGATTTAATATCATGGATGGCTGGGAACATGTATCAACAATATGGAATCTAATCTTTCCTAACGGATCGTATATTAGTTCCCTTAAGGGTTAATTCTGGAATTGAATGATTTTGAGCTCAAATCTATAATTAGATTATAGATTAATTATTCACTAGTGAATTAATGGTACTTAAGGAATAAGAAGTAAATTAGAAAGGTTAAATGGTAATTCTCCCATTCTAATTTATGAACTAATTAATTAGAGGGTTGAACTATTGTAAGATGGTTATATCAATGGACGACTTAAGAAAAAGATTTCTGTAAAAGTATATTTATAACATAAAGAGTGCAATTCTGAATTTATAGTGGAGTAATATCAGAATTAATAAATTAACTATTATAATTAAAGAGTTTAATTATTTAGTTTCAATTTATTGGAGCTTAATGTTATAGGTCCATGGTCCCTGAAATGGCTTAAACAATCACTGTCAAAGGCAAATACAAAAAATGGGCAAAAAGGGCTTATGTGATAAGTAAAATATTTTTCTATGTATCAAACATAATTATTGTTTAATTATGTGTAATTAATTAATTAAGAATTAATTAATTAATTAATTATGTGTAATTAATTAATTAAGAATTAATTAATTAACTATTTGATTTAACAAAAATATAATTAATTTTGAATTAATTTATTTTTGGGATTTTTGGTATTTAAATAATAATAAAAATTGGGAAAAATCACATGCCTGCATAGGCATGTGGTTCACGTGTGGCACAGTGCACATGCACTATGCTACACGCATAAGAGATGGACTTAGTCTCTTGATTCCACAATTTTAGTTATTTAAATATTAAATAAATAATGAGATATTTTAATATGATTAAAATATTATTATTTAAACAAAAATCTGATAACTGATCAGTTATTTTGAAATTGTTTAAAATAACAAATATTTTAATATGTTGAATATATTAAATATTGGATATCAGTTTTCACATAACGTAATTTTTCAGGGATAGAAAAATATCTAGGATTCTCTCAGAGAAAAGAGAACAGTGACAAAAACAATGGTCATTGTTCTTCACAAAACCTAGGTCCAAAACTTTATTAGATCTCATGTGTTGAGAACATCTGATAAATAGTTATTGGCTATTATTTGTATAGCGAGCCCACACTCGTTCTTTGTGTGACTGAGAACATTTTGGAAGATCTTGGTGTGAGATCTCAAGGATTCAGCCATACGAAAAGATAGCAGCTAGGAAGGACCTGAGGTAATTTTTCTATTCTTGTCCTTGATTCAATATATATATGAGTGTGAAGAAGTAGATCTAGAAATCTTATGGGATTAATCTAACAATTTGATTGTTGTTCCGCTGCGCATAATCTCTGATTTGATCAATAAAAACAACAAGAGGCATCACCATTCCCAAACTTTCCAGAATTCCACTCAGCAGAAAACAACCATAAATACACCCAAGGCTTGACTTGAAACATGCTTAAATTCTCTTCAATTGGCCCATAAACATATTAGAATCATCACAACCACCCCATAACATGAACTCACTCAATTCCACAACATAGACAATGAAGGAGGGAGGTGAAAAACAAAAACAAAAATAGGATACTATATACTATATACTATATATGTGTAAAATTAATTTGTTGTTCTCCAAGTATATCTTTAACTTTAAGCACACCAACTCAACACGTGACTTTTCAAAGATTAAGTGAGGTGGCTGAGGTCTTGTGTTGCTTAACCTCGTTACCCCAAACTTATATTCTTTCTCATTCATCTTAAACTTTCTTTCTGAATTCTCATCACACAAATCCAATGCACCACAAGGATAGACTTTGATTATAGAGAATGAATCAGAGAATCTTGTTTTTAGATGTTTAGAGTTGGCTTTCATCTGAGGATTAGAGAAAAACACCCATTGCCCCACTTCAAACAATTGGGAATGATCTTTCCTACCATGCTTCTTTTTCTTCTTTCTATGTGGCTCTTGCATGTGAGACAATGCCTTTTTTACACTTCTCCATGGCTCATTGTCTTTATTAATTTTTTCAGGAGGTAGCTTCATCTTCAAACTCTTGTTATACTTTGTGGATATCTCTTCCTTCATATTAGAGTCCATGACATGAATGACCAAACACTGCCCCGACTCATCTAGAGAATGTATAGGATTGAATACCTTGAAAGTTACTTGCTCATCTTGAGCTCGCATTGTGAGCTCCCTTTTTTCCACGTCGATCAAAGTTCTACTTGTAGCAAGAAATGGCCTTCCCAAAATAATAGGCACCTCTATATCTGCCTCATAGTCTAGAACAATAAAGTCAGCGAGGAAAATGAATTTGTCAACTCTTACGAACACATCTTCAATTTTCCCATCAGGGTGAGCGAGGGATCTATCAGCTAGTTGAAGAGTAACTATTGTAGGTCTAACCTCTCCAATCCCTAACTGCTTGAAATAGACATTGGCATCAAGTTTATGCTAGCACCCAAATCACACAAAGCCATTCCACAATAAGAGTCTCCAATAGTACATGGAATGGTGAAACTTCCTAGATCTTTCATTTTAGGAGGCAACTTGTTCTGCAAGAATGAGCTACACTCATTGGTTAGAGATGCAGTTTCAAACTCCCCCAACCTTCTCTTCTTTGTAAGAATAACTTTAAAAAAATTTGCATAGTGGGGAATTTGTTCAAGGGCTTCCACAAGTAAGATTTTAATATGCAGCTGCATCAAAAAATTTAGAAATTTCTTGAATTGAGCATCTTGTTGTTGCTTCTCAAACTGTTGGGGAAATGGAGGTGGTTGCTTTGAAATTGAGTTGTCTGGGCAACTATGCTGCGACATTCCTGCAGCATTCTGGGCAAAGGAAGAATTTTGTACACTAGGAATTTCAGTATCTTTTTGAATTTCCTCATTTATTTGGATTGAAGAGGGCTCACTCTCATGTCCATATTATTTCTTGGATACTTCTAACTCCTTACCATTTCTCAAATTGATTGCTTTGCACTCCTCTTTACCTTCTCGTCTTGGATTTATAGTGTCACTTGGCAATGAACCTTGGGGTTGACTTCGCATCTCATTAGAAAGTTGTCCAACTTGAATCCCCAAGTTTCTCATATATGTCGCTTGACTTTGGATCATTGCATCCATTTTTTCCATATAATCCTTTAACATATTCTCCAATGGACTAGGTGGGGATGCTTGTGGCATGGGGATTTGTTGTTCATAAAATCTAGATGGATAAGTAGGCCTAGAAGGCATAGATAAAGTGTTAGGACCAGCCCCTTGATTGCTCCATGAGAAATTAGGGTGTTTCCGCCATGTTTGATTGTAAGAATTCGAATTAAGGCCATTTCTATTCTTATTTCCCATGTAACACACAGATGCAGGATTAAAGGGATAATTGTCAAAGGTGTGACCCTCACCACAATACACACAAGAAACTTCTACAAGCTGCCCCTTTGTTGACCCATTTGTGGACTCATGCCCACACTCATATTCTTGAGAATATTCAACATAGAAGAAACTTGGGCCGCCAATGAAGTAAGTTCATCAACCTCATGAACACTGACCACTTTCCTCCCCATAGGTGCTCTAGTAGTTGGCCATTGATAGTTATTGTTGGAGATCCTTTCTAGAATTTCATAAGCTTCATTGTATAACTTGGCCGAAAGTGCCCCATTTGTCGAAGCGTCAACCACCATTCTTGTATGAGCATTTAGACCATTATAGAAGGTCTCCATTTGGATGCAATGAGGGATGCCATGATGAAGGCATTTTATTAGTAATTCTTTGAACCGCTCCCATGCTTCATATAAAGAATCTTCATCTAGTTGTTGGAAATAAGTGATCTCATTTCGCAGCTTAGCATTCTTGGTGAGTGGGAAGTATTTCATCAAGAATCGCTCGACTAATTCTTGCCAAGTAGTCACTGAATCTAATGGGAGGGATTTTAACCAAGCCCTTGCTCTATCTCTCAAACAGTATGGAAACAACTTCAATCTCAAGGCATTTTCTATAACTCTGGGTAACTCCTGGCAGCTTGAAAGAATCACTCACTTCAATGAATAGATGAATATGAAGGGTAGGATCTTCGGTAGGAAACCCACTGAATTTTCCCATAGTTTAAAGCATTTGGAACATGATTGGTTTTAATTCAATCTGTGTTGCTTGTACTTATGGTCTCACAATGCCCGGATTGAGCTCATTGAGGAGGGGGAGAGCGTATTTGTAGATTCCAAGAACTTTACTTAGCTAGTTAGATAGTAGTATTATAGTATTAATAGTATTATCTTTATGACTGTGGATTTTTGGTTCAGACCGGGAATTATTTGGACACTCATAGTAGTACTTGTAGATTTTCTAAGTTTAACCTATAGTTTAAGAATATTAATGTTAACCTAAGGTTTGATTAATATGGCTGATATTGAGGATAATATTTATTATACTATAAGGTTTAGATAAGAACCAATAGGATTTTTAGCACATGTTATGTATGGGTGATTAAGGATTAAGTATTTTGAGGATTAAATTTAATAAGGGTAAAGTTTGAATGCTCTAAGGTCAGTCAGCAGCTTTGAATACGTTTAAGGGCTTAGTCAAGGCTGTTTACTCAATTTGAATTAAGCTAAAAATGTGTAATTTCGTGTTTAAATAATCAGCGAATGCCGATATATCGCAGCTATGGGGGGCGATATATCGCAGCACGTAGATACGAAAAACACGAAACGATGCACGTTTGCCTCGGGGCATAATGGTCCAGGCGATATATCACCTATAGGGGGCGATATATCGCCTCCTTCAGCATATTTTGAATGCTTTTGAATTCGTTTTCCATTCAACCATTCAACCTTTTGATAAGTGCAGCACTTTTTTGAACGAGTCTTCAGCCTCTGCTGAACGATTATTCAAATTATTTTCACCTAAAAAGCCATTATTTTTATTCAAGATAAATTAAGATCCTTTCATTCCTAAACTCTATAAATAGGACCTAGTACCCATCCATTATTCATCTTTTGCTCTAAGTTCAGAGGCTGGAAGTTGCTAGGTGAGTGTGAGAGTGTAAACACTTGGGTGGGGAAATCATAAGCTTGATCATCATAAGCTTATCAAACACTTGGGAAAGTAAGGATTTATAGTATTTCGGTTCGAGGTTTAGATTGGTCTTACAAGTCTTCAAGGTAACCCAAACTCTTGTTCATTTCTGTACTTTTCCTTTAAAAGTTCTCATAGTCTTCTACTTATTCTAACCTTATTCTTATTTTGGTTAGGAAATCTAAGAACTCACACATAAGTTTTTGGTAAGTATTTTCTCAATGGTTTAGTCCTTCCATTCCTTTCATTTCTCTTCTTCACTATACTCACTCTTTTTCAAATGGTTCTTAGGAGTGTTCCAAAGTCCCAACTCTGTCCTCTTATCCCGGTATTTTTGGTAAGGAAAATAGGATAGAATTCATATGTTATATGTTTTATATGTGTTATCTTATGTTTTTATGTTATGAAATGTGTTATGATATGTATGTATGTAGGCTTGGGCATATGACCCATATGACTAACAAGACCCCAAATAGATTATGGGCATATGACCTACTTAGCTAGTAGGACCCCACTAATCTAATGGGCATATGACTTGTTTAGTCTATGGGACCCCAAGTAATAATGGCCATTATAGTATGTGTATGATATAAGTGTTATGTTATGTTTTTATGTTTCTTATGAAATTTATGTATATGAACTATGTGGTAAATTTTCCTTGCTGGGCATTAGGCTCATTCCTTTTTGTTTATATGTGCAAGAAAATAGCTATAGTGGCGGGTAAGGTTCGTGGATGCTTGGGGAATGTGTATCGGTGATGAATGGATTCAAGGAGTCGAGAGTTCGATTTCGAGGATGTAGTCTTTAATTATGGTTTATGTGTATTTTCCGCACCTATTTATGTAATCTCTTTTCATTTCAATTGAGATATGTTTTCTTTTTAAAACAATGGGATCCCATATCCTGCTTGGAGTTATGTAAGTTTAAACATTGGTTTTTTTACAAGTTTTTAATAAAGTATGATCTTTTTCACTTGTAAGTTCTATTAAAGATTAGGGTCTATGTATAGTTTTCGTTAATGGTCCAAAGTCTAGAGTAGTTGGGTCATTACAGTATTGCCTAATAGCACGATATATGTCATCAGTCGCCCTAACTGTATTCTACCCATTATTGGCAACTATTCCCCCTTGAACTACTCTTTATTGAGCCGCTCCCTGTTGACCTCCTTGCTCAGCACCCATCAATACTACTTCCCTGTTGGATTTTTGTACTTTTCTCCTTCTTCTGAATGTATGTTCAATATCTAGATCAAGGGGAGGTAGTTCAGGGTCTTGACTCTTGTTCGTACACTGTTTGAACCTGAATTTGCACAAGAATCACCCAAGTTAGCACACAAAAAAATTAAACCAAATTGTAAGATAATTAATTTCACAATAATTGACTTTAAACAGTCCCCGGCAACGGCGCCAAAATCTTGTTGCGTAAATTTAAACAAATTAAATTGTGCAAGTGTACACAATCGACAAACAAGTAATACAGTAGCAAGTACCATATATCATCTCCACAAGGACTATAGTTTTAATTTTAAATTGTGAAACTAAGTTCTAACAAAATAATTTAAAAGAACAAAAATTAATTAAAAGATTGTGGTCTAAGAACTAAGTAATCAAGTACTAATTGAATACAGAAAAATAAAAGAAACAACTTGGGAAAATTGTATTAAGAAGTAACTAATGGTAATATGGTAGCTAGAATAATTATCCTCCTAATATGCAACTCTGACAGTGATGCTGGATTGATGTTGCAGCAACTAGTGATCTGTTAGTGAAGAATCCAATTCATTTTTTATTGGCTTTCGTCAAAGAACTGTGATTCAAATCTTTTAATTAAACCACATATGTCTATCCTAATTTAATTTCAAAGGTTCAATTCCAGCATCAATTCCATAAGATATGCATGGTAATACTATATGCCTATATCACTACAATATTGAATCAAATAATTTAAGTATTCATCATTCAAATTTTGTGTCAATTAATTCCAAACATTTTAGATTTGAACATTAACCCAACTACTTACTAAAGGTGATCAATCTTTAGCAAGGATTAATAATGAGAAATATTTGAATGAATAAACCTCAAGTGCATTAGCATCAAAATCAAATTATCATAAGTCACATATTAGGGTTCAAATTATCCTAGCTAATTAGAGTTTAGCTTATAGTTACAAACTCAAAAACACCCATATAATAACAATCCATATTCAGAAAATGACAAGAAAAATGAAAGAAACTAAGAGTAAAGAGAGAGAAGCAAACCAAAGGGAGTTTCTCCAAGTAGTCTTTGTCTTCTAGCTTTTTCCCCTTGTTCTTCTCTCCTTCTCACATTCAAAGCTCTCCAAAAATATATGTGTATCCAATATACCAAGCAATTGCTGCTTCTCCATTAGTCTCTATACGTGTGTTTTCCCCAAATTGGGGAAAAGATGATTATTCTCCTAGATCTAGGTCATTCCCACGTGGGTCCTTTTCTTCTTTCTTCTTTCTTTTCTTGTTTTTTCTCCTTTCTTTAAAGCCTAATGGACCAAAAGATTTTAAGGGCCCAAAACCATTTTAGTTCACATAAATCCCAAAAGCTAAGTTGGAAAATTACTTTCCCATGTGGGCCTTTGAAGTTCCTGGCTGGCATAACGTAATGCTGTATCATCCCAAATTCTTGATTCACTTCAAGCTTCAAATCATTATAAAAATGTCCAAAATTCTAACAAACACCTGTCAAGGAAAATTTTCACAATTTATGATATATTTTTCAAGCATTAAACTAATATTTAATATTAACTGATGATAATTAATATTTTACAAACCAAACTAAAAACACTACAAAACACCCTAAACCACTCTTTTCTTGTAAAGAACGCCCTAGACTAATACTTACAAAACATTCGCATAACATAATTTATAAAAGAATACCATCCATTATTAAAGTCTCAGGGGGACTTATTTAAAATCATGCAAGTTGGCGCCATAAGTTTAAAATAAAACATAGGTTTTTATGCAAAGTTCAAAGAAAAACCAATTAAGTTAAATAACAGAGTCCCACTGATAATTTAGGAAAAAGTCCCTTAAAACAAAACATAATTTAAATGGCGTTCTACGTTGATCGTTTTATCGTCCATAGGATTGCCCCATGCCATACACCCCATGATGAAAGAACTCCTCACGTCACCACGCGTGCCATAGAGAAAACTTATTTGCTACCTGGAAGGAAAGTAAGGGGGTGAGCTAAAAGCCCAGTAAGGAAGTACAAGCAAATAAGCAAGTAAGAAAAACAACAAACAACCAAACACTAACGTTCATCTAAAACATCATGGTATATCATAACATAATCGTAACATTTCATCATATCATAACATAAATATGACATATCATCATATCATAACATAAATGTAACATTTCATCATATCATAACATAAATGTAACATTTCATCAGATCATAACATAAATGTGACATATCATAACATAAATGTGACATATCATCATATCACAAACATACAGCATACATGATGAGCATGGAACGCTAGTTGTCCATGTCACCCTATGAGGTAAACAGGAGATCACTGGTCCTTGAATAACCTCGGCGCGTCCGCCCTAGGAGTCACGTCTCAATGTCCTTAGTAACTCGTTCGATGTATCTGACATCGAAATCTGTTTGATGTATCTAACATCGTATTCTATTTGATGTATCTAACATCCATACACATATCACATTCAACAGATCATCACATTAAGGCATTCATAATTTCATAACAGTTCATTCATATAACAGTCTTACCATTCATAGCATAAAATCATAAAATCTATCTAACTTCCTTACCTCAGGTCCAAGCTAAGAATTTCACAATCTTTCAACGAGCCTATATCATAATCAAAATAACGTTTCTTAGGTTCATAAAATTACTATTTTGCCCTTCCATACAACTCATGTGTGCATGGGCCATGCACTCATGATAACAGTTACACTAAACATGCAATTATCGCCAAAAAGAATAATGCTCGTTCTACCCATTTTACTAACATGATTGTTTTATAAAAATCACATATTTGAATAATAATCATGATTTTGGACGTAAAAGTTGATTTGCATGTAACATGCATACGTGGGAACATTGCGTAATAAAGACGTTTTTCAAAAACGATAATTCTACATTTCTTTTATTATTTTAAAATCAATAGACATATTACATGCTTTATTTTCTTAAAATTTCTAAGTTGATTAAATTTCTCAAAAACTTTATTTTATTTTATAAATTTATTTTATTTTATCTCAAAATAAAATATGTGACATTTTCATTAAATAAATATTAATTTATCAAGAATTACCCAACAAGCTTGGATTTAATTAAAATACCTATTTTAATATGTTTCTTTAGAAAAATATATTTTGTCATTGTGTTACATAAATGATGTGAAAAATATATTTTAAGTGTGGAAAAATACATTTTGATTTAATTTATTTAAGACTTAGTTTTTAAGTAGCAAAAATCCATATGTGACAATTTAATAACAATTTGTTAACCTTTTTAAAACAAACTTTCAGCCACCATTTATTTTATTCAAAAATCACAAATAAATAGAGTCTAAATATTTTTCTCAATCAAAATAAAGAAAAATCATTATTTAACAAAATATGCATTTATACCATTAAAATATCATTTTTCAATATTACCATAACTTAGGAAAAATAATTTATTCCAAAAACTCACCAAATTCATTTTAGTGAAACTTACTTCAATATTTTATTACAAAAATTCCAGCAACTATTTTTATCATTAAAATCACCATATTCAATTTTATAAACTCATATTTTCTCAAAATTCAATAAAAATTCTGTAGGAAATTAATTGAATAAAATATCATCACATGAGACTTAAAATCCTCTTTTAATTTCATAAAAATTAACATATTCATCAAGAACATTATTTATGCATGCAACTCATCTTTTTATCAACTTTTACCCAATTATTTACAAAAAAAACAGCAAGCTTAATTCTTTATAAAACTCAACTTTTGTCTCAAAAATTACATAAAATCATACATGCTTAAAATCTCATCATACCCTTATAATATGCATGATTCTAATATCACTAACATATTCACATGAATCCTTTTAAAAACCATTTGTTGCAATTCCATGAAAACCAACAAAACACTATCAATAAAATAACATATAGTAATTTATAAGCACCATATTCACATATGCCTTATATTAACCTAACATGTTTCTATCATTATTTCATGCATCTTATAATTTAATCATTCAAAATATAACATGCATCTAACAAAATTTCATGATCAAGATATCAAGATTGCCACTTATTCTCTTACCCATATAACATAGGTCCTAAAACATGGATCTAATATATTGTAAATCACACAACATATCAAGAACACCCCTTGGGTGTACCTAGGCCGAAATCACCATACAAGTATTCATAGATTATTACAATTTTTTTATGCATAGCAACATCAACATCACAACCCTTAAACAAAAATAATACTCTCACAAAATCCAAATCCTATACATCAATCCTACCAAAATCAACCATTAGCACCATTAACAAAACCTCATATACAACCCACCAAAAACAATATAAGGGCTAAGAAAAGGCCATTACCTCTCTTGATTGTAAAATCAAGAACACAAAAGATCAATACCCAAACTTCACACCCTTGTTTCAAGCCTAGGGTTTTTATGGGAAAGCCACCATGAGGAGAAGGAAGAACCCAAACACACACAAGAAAAATAACACAAATCAATATCATATTATCAAATAAAGAGATTATGCAAAAGAGAAAACAAGAAGACATACTCTAGGAGGGGTTCCTCCTCACCTTCTCCTTCCTTCTTCCTTTCTTTCTTTCTTCCTCTCTCTCTCTCTCTCTACACGCCACTCTCTCTCTCTCTCTCTCTAGGTCACGGCAGCCACACACACACAAGAGCAATGGCTCTTCTCTCCTTTCATAGCCCCTTTATCACAAATCCTCCCATAAAGTCTCCCTCAACACAATAAGGTAAGTTTCCATTTCTCTTTTATTTTTCTTAATTCCTCTTTATTTTTAAAAGATATAAAGGAGTAATAATATGATCATGCCTATCCCCAAATGATCATGGTCTTCAATTTTTGATTTTTACCATCTTAAGGAAATTATTCCTTTCCCACTAGGTCACACGCCCAACTCCCTATTTCCCTTTTATTTTCTTTTTTTTTTTATAAATAAATTAACCCAAATAAAATCTAAAATAAGGAAACATAAAATGTGTAGAAAATCTACACATGTGCACCATGCTACCATGCACTAACACACACTAAATCACTAGGGTGCATTACTGTCTATCATGCACCTTAGTGCATTCCACCATAGCTCACATAATTACCTCAATTGTCACACTTAATAAAATGTAACACTAATAGTAAAATAACATGTTACACAATTATTCACTTATTAAATTAATTAACCAAAATATTTCTAACAATTAAATAAAATAACACACAATCAAATAAAACAAATAATCAACCAAATAAAATAACAACACTTAAATAAAAACAATTCATCACACTTAACATTTAAATCAAATAAATCACAAAAATTTAAATAATCTAAAAAAAATTTTGGTGCACTACATTTCTTAATAAAAAATCTAAGTTCAAAAACATAAAATAACTCTAACTCCTAGAGTTATCAATAAACAAAAATGAGCAAGAAAAATATACTCATAAATCATAATTTTCTTTTTAACAATTTTAACAAATTTACCTAGCATGCTTATTTACCTTTATGCATTTTAATATGACAATTAGTATGCAAATATATAACTAAACCATTTTTAAGAATATAAAATCCAATATTATGCTTTGGCCAAGACACACACTAAACAAGTAATACAAAAAAAATATTACAAACTAAATTAAGACATTACTACCATGCGTCCTACTCAAACATACATCATCCATATATTCAAAACCAAAGCATTACCAAGTAAATCAATAAAATTACATCATTTTAAGACATACAATCCCCTAGCTAAAACCTATGTATGTGTCTAACTGAATTTTCATTTTGATTACCCAAGACATCATGATTTAAAGAACAAAAATATTCCATTATAAATCATTATTACCAAGACATCAAATTCTAACACACACAGACACATATATATATACATAGCAACCCATATCCATATTTTCTTACATACTTTATGCACATATACATTTTTATTTATTTAAGTCTTCATGCTTTCCCAAACACACACACACACCTAGGCCATATACATGAATACACATAGTTATAGCAATTTATTTATAGAAAACTACTCATACATAAATCGCACGTATACCCTTTTCATGTTTCTATGAATTTACCCAATGGAGAACAATCAACAAAACACATGAAGGGACAAACCCATTCAACCAATAAACAATACACCAACATCACAAACAAGGAAATCATAACAACAATAGGGCTAGAGATTCCATTACCTCCTCTGATAGAGATCAAAGACTAAAAAAAAAACTATAACCACTCTCTTGGACACACCTAGGGTTTACGAAACCCACAACAAAGAAAAGAAGAAAAATACTCTTAGCATCAATAAGATGAGAAATAGCTTAGAAGATTCAAACCACTTAAAGATCAAGAACACAAACCTAGTTTTTGAAATCCCCCTTTCTCTTCTCTTCCTTCTTCTTCTTCCTCTCCTTCCTTCTTTCTCTTCTTTCTTTCTCTCTTTCTCGTGCCCTCTCTCTTTAACTCTCTAGATGGGTGACTAGGGTTTCAAAGCTGGTAGTAAGAGACTTAAAGACCTCTTTGTTGGGATTTTATGCCCTAATTAAAACTCAATTTATTTGTAATCTCATTTTATTATCAATAAAAGAATAGAAATCATTTGTGACTTGGGCAATCACTTTGCTCACATGTTTTATTTTCATGATTATTTGTTTAATATAAACTTCTATTAAATCCCGAGCATATAGCTAATCATATTTATAGTGACGTAATCACATTGGAATATAAATATGATTATATGTTCAAAAATAAGTTAGTTCTAAGATTAGTCAATGCACATGATTTACACTGACTTTCCAAACTACGATATGATCTACTTACACATTGTAGTGTTATGTTCTTTCTAGAACATTAGCAAAGTAGATAAGATCAGATATATTTGTTACATCGGACTGGACCGATATTGACAGCAGATAAGATAACAAGACATACAATTATTATCTATTCTAGTCATATCATATAGTTGACCATAGATCAATTGAATCTCAATTTTGAGTGTTTAGTATTCTAACTTATTGTATTATTTGAGTTCTTTGACTTGTTCGTTACCAGCTTACCCTATGGACTAGCCCATACTTACATCTTGGGAACTCAATAGTATAATTGAGTGGGAGTGTTAATCATCGATAAGAACATCTATATCTTCTAATGAAGAAGTAAAATGATGGTTTCCTTTTAGTTTAGTTCGATGTGCTAAATGATAGAGATCTCATTTCAGTAATTAATATTAGTTTACTGAAATATCATTTACACGGAACTAAGTGTTTTAAGGATAAAATACCATGAGGGGTAAAACGATATTTTAGTCTCATCTCATTGTACACCGTCTATATAGGATTGAGTGATAATTATGGTTGTAACAATGGATAACTAATAACATATCTATATTGCTTATAGAGCATTCTATGAATTCAAGAGTGCAATTCCGAGTCTTTAGTGGAGTCACGAGGAATTAATAAGTTAGTAATTTATTTGTTAAATTTATGATAACTTATTGGAGCTTGGTTTCATAGGCCCATGGTCCCTAGAATACCTTGGATAAAATCATCTAAATAGTCTCAATTAATTGATTTCATCATTAATTATAATTATCAAAGTTGACCATGTCAATTTTGGATATTTTCACAAAGTTATGCAATTTAGAGAAGAAAAGAGATATCAGGGAAGATTTATTAATTAAGACAAAATTGTGTCTAAATTAATAAATAAGTTTAAATTAAGGTTAAAATTATAAATACTTATTTTAATAAAGGATTTAAATAATTATTTAATTTATTAATCAATAGAAAATAATACAAGCCTTGAATTTAAGTCCAACGGGCTTATAATAAAATGTGAAATTTGCCCATGAGAATTTTGACCTAAGGGCTGAATTTACCTATTAATTTATTGATTTTTTAATTAAATAAGTGACCTAATTGAGCCAATAAAAGGAATGCTAAGTGACAGTTGAAAATAGGAGAACAGAACATATAATTTTGATTCTTTAGGGTTTTAGACTCTCTCTATAACAAAAGTCCTTTTCTAAGCCTCTATATTCTCTTCTCTTATTCTCTCTATATCTATCTCATGTGTTGAGAATTGCCCAGTCTAGTCTAGTTTATTCTAAGGATAGTGTGGAAGACTGTAAAGAAATTTAAAGATCGGTTCAATTTCTTGGTGATACCCTGCGACATAAAGGATACAAGGGTTGGAGAAAGTGAAGGAAGGGCTTATTCATTCCGTTGCATATAATGTAAGTGTTCTTATCATTATCCCTGTTTAATTCAATTATAGAAACATGTTATAGGTTTTCTTATATTAAGTTGTTTAATATATGATTTACCTGAAAATAAATAAGATCTTGTATAAGTAATTTCCAACAACTGGCCTCAGAGCCTTTGATAATTTTTATTTTCATGCATGAACATGGTAAAATTGAATTATTTGATGTGTTGAGTAATTGGATGGACTTCATGTTTTTTATGAAGCATATTGAATATTATGAGATTATTAGCAAATTTGGGCTATTTTGTTGGGTTTTCTATGCAGTTAAATTTTATTAATGATTTATTTGGTGTAAAACGTTGTAAAAATTATTTAGAAAACATTTTTGGGTTGAAAATTACACATAAAGTGTTTTTAAAAATTTTTGGCTGCAAGGGCCACCTGCGCGCGTAGCCCTTCACACCGCGTGCGCACTTCCTGGGTCCAGCAGCGCGCATCACCAAGCGACCCTCGACAAGCATCTCATGCGCACGCGCACCTCTCCAAACGACCAACAGTGAACAATACCCGATACAGGTATTGTTCAATAATTTTTTTTATTAATTTTATTTTTTTAATTAAACATAAATATAATAAAATATAAAATTAATTTTTATAGCAAACCCAAAAATATATTTTAGGTTTGTTATAACTATTAATATTTTTTTTTTTTTTTATAAATTGTTAAGATATTTGATGATAGTTGTAACAAGAGAAGATATTTTTTGAAAAACAGTTAATGATATTTTTTTTAAATATTTAAAATTGGTTAAATTTTAAAAATATCACTTTTTGCAAACTAATTAATAAAATATTTTTTTGTTGATAAATGGGATTTAAATTAACTTTACGTTAATTGTTGATAAATCCTATTTAAATTAAATTAATATTTTTCAAAATAACCTAAAATAAGTTTATTGTGATAAATGAAATTAAAATGAACTTTTGTTAATTGTTGATAAATTTCATTTAAATTGACTTATTTCTTTTTGCAAAAATATAATGAATTCGAATTTTGGATAAATTCTAGAAAATTAATTGTGGTATTTTTGCAAATAAAATAAATTGTGGTATTTTTTTGCATAATTTCATAGACTTACTTATATAGTAACATGATTAGGTCCATCAAATTATAACATGTCTGTTTACACTATATGTGGTATTTTTTCAATTGGGCTTAAATGCAATATAGTGGCCCATATGTTTGCATAATATATGATATTTTGCAAAATAAAAAATTCATAAAATGATAGGTTTTATTTTGGCCCATTAGAAAATGTAAAGTTGAAATTCCTCTCTTGTGGGTGATTCTACTTGTGAAGCCCATTTGCTTTGCATGACTATAGTGGGCCTAATCAATTAATAACAATTAATAAAACAAATGTTTAAATTTCTGTCTTTTGGACCTTGTATGGAAGTTTAGGGGGCCCTAGTAGTGAGAACGACATACTAGACCCAGCCCTCCTCCATACAAGCTCAATTGTTCTGAGTTGGACTTAATTGTGTAGGTTCATTATAATAGTTAAACTTAAATATTGATTAGCAACAAATTAATTCTAATTTAATTGAATTCGTTTCAATGTGACACTTTAGAATTAATAGAAAGTTATTGGACTTTGGTTTTAAAATTTTAATTTTACAATTTTTTGGAGAACCATAGTCATTAATTTTCAAAAATTAATAATAAAAATACTATTTTTAATTAAATAATAAGCTTATTTTAAGAATTATATTCGATCTCCACCGTTGGCTTAACAAGGTCTATAGCTTAATGGGGCCTCGAGACGCTTCAATTCATCCCCCTACAGAAGGTGTTCATTAGTTATTTTGACAAGGTTAGATTTCGAAAGATAGATAATTATAGGTCAATTTCTAATAGACTCACCCCTACGCTGACTGTTAGGACTAAATCTATTATTATCGAAACCGTGGGTCTAGCTCATAAAATAAAAAATTTTGTTTTCTTATTTTGATCGAATAGTAGGTTGTTAATAATGGTAACCAATATTAAATGATTTTACAACTTTATTTAACTAATGATATTTTTTTACTCTCGCCAACCAAGACAACAATATCATAGATTAGTTAAAACACCTAAAGAAATAGAGATATGATTATTTTGGAATTTTTTCCATATCTTACATATTTTGTGGTATATCTTGTACTATTTCTTGAAATTTGAGTGAATAGAAGTTTTATTGAGCGAATGTGATTGATTTCTATTTTATTGATAATATGTAGTATTATTATGGTTGTGTCTACTCCCATCCTTTCTCAACTTTCGATTGATAAACTCACTGGAGAAAAATTCCTTAAGTGGAAATAGAACATCAACATAATGTTGATTGGTGACAACTCCAAGTTCGTCATGAATGAAGAATCCCCGGAAGTTCCAGTTGATGGAGCTACCAAAATTGTTAGAGACTAATACGAGCGTTGGCAAGCGGCTAACAACAAGGCACGATACTACATGTTGACCAGTATGGTCAACACTCTCAAGAAAAAGATGGAGAATGTCGAGACGACCTGCGAAATCATGGATCAGCTCCAAGACATGTTCGGAGAAAAATCAGTGCAAACTTGTTTTGAGGCCACCAAGAAATATGCTAATGCTCTAATGGCACTGTCTCAACACATTCGCGATAAGCTGATCAAAATGACAAATTACTTCATTAAGATGAACTGCACAGAGCAATAATAGATGAGGAGACTCAATTAAGCTTAATCCTAAATAGTCTCTCTCCAACTTTCCTGGAGTTCACCACCAACTATGTGATGAACAAACTCAACTATGGTCTGACACAACTCATGAACGAGCTTTAGAATTTCGAGTCTATCATGGTGGACCAAGTAAGGGAGGAGAAAAGAAGACTTCTGCTGATGTTGATCCAGCTAATGCTGAAGCTAACCTAATTTCTTCTTCGAAAGCTGGAAACAATAAGAAAGGTGGACAAAACACCAACCCCAGGCCTGCAAAGGCTGCAAACATGAGTGCACAATCAAGTGCCCAAATGCCTAAGGGCAAGAAAAAGAAGAACAAGAAAGGTAAAGGTAAGTGTTTTCACTACAATGAGAAGGGGCATGGGAAACATGATTGCCCCAAGTTTCTAGCACCGAAAGACAAAGGTAATGATTATAGCTCATTCATCTTAGAAACATGTGTTTTAGATAATGATAAATCTGTCTTGATTATTGATTCTGGATCTACTAACCATGTTTGTAACTCTTTACAGCTTCTTGAATCATGGGAGGAAGTGGATGAAGGCATCTTAAAGCTTAGAGTTGGGAACAGAGCGTTCATTGCAGTCCAAGCTAGAGAAAGAGCTCGCCTAAAGTTCGAAAATAAATATTTAATTTTGAAAGATGGATTTTTTTATTTCGAATTTTAGTAGATATTTAATTTCAGTTTCCATATTACAATTAGAACGATTTGTTATGACTTTTACAAGTTCTAATATATCTATTTATTTCAATGGATCACAATTGTGTATTGCATGTTTGGAAAACAGACTTTATATTATGCGACCTAATGAACCCCTCACGCTTAATAATGATTTATTCAAAGTAGCTAAACCTAGGACTAATAAACGTCAAATGACCGATAATAAGAACATGATGTATTTATGGCATTTGAAACTAGGTCACATTGGCTATGATAGGATTCAATGACTTACAAAGGACAGGCCTTTGAGGGAACTCACCTTAAGTGAATTACCTGTTTGTGAATCTTGTCTATAAGGCAAACTAACCAAGCGTCCATTCTCTGCAAAGGGTTATAGGGCCAAGGAACCACTTAGACTTGTTCATTCATATTTTTGTGGACCTTTGAATGTAAAAGTCAGGGGTGGTTTTGAGTATTTTGTCACTTTCATTGACGATTACTCTAGATACTCATGTATTTACTGAATGCATAGGAAATTAGAAACATTATCAAAGTTTAAGGAATTCCTAGCTATGACTCAGAACCAATTAGGTAAAACGTTAAAGATCTTGCGATCTGATAGGGGTGGAGAATATTTAGATATGGAATTCCAAGATCATTTAACCGAACTTGGAATTTTATCATAACTTATTGTCCCGGGTACTCCACAACAAAATGGTGTAGCGGAATGCTGGAACATAACTTTATTGGAAATGGTTAGATGTATGCTGAGTTACTCAAATCTGCTAACTTCATTCTGGAGACATGCAATTGAAACTGTGAATGACATTCTAAATGTCATACCGTCCAAATCAATCCCCAAAACACCTTTAGAATGTTGAAATGGTCGTGACCCTATTTTACGTCATTATAGAATCTAGGGTGTCCTACCCACATCTTGAGGAAAAAAGAAGGAAAGCTAGAACTACGAACAAAAGTTTGCATGTTTGTTGGCTATCCTGAAGGCACTTGGGGTGGAATTTTTTATAGTCATTCAGAAAATAAAGTGTTTACTTCAACGAATGCTACTTTTCTGGAAAATGACTATGTCCAAAACTTCAAACCGCGCAGCAGAGTAGTCTTAAAGGAGATGGATGAAGAATTGACTCCAACCAATGATCCATTGTCATCAATGAAAGTTGACGATGAAATTCCCACTCTTCATATCCAATTAACACAAGTCGATTTAAATGAAGAAAGTACCATTGTTCCTGAGCAAACAGGCATGGAGCCTCGTCGTAGTGGGAGGGTTTCTAGGAACCCAATTCACTATGGTTTGGAAGGTGAAACCAATATAGTTGTTGGTGACACTGGCGACGATGATCCGTTGTCTTTCAAACAGGCAATGGCTAGCCTTGAAAAGGAGCTATGGATTGAAGCCATGAAATAAGAAATGGAGTCCGTGTACTCAAATTTCGTCTGGGATCTTGTGGAATGTAACGCCCCAACTCTAGGGACCGTTACGGTGTGCCTTGTAAAAAGTGCTAAACTCCCTAATCGAGTCATTTGGCCAAAATCGTGTAACTAGGTATGATTAGCGGTTTAGGGATTAAATACTTTGGATAAGATGTAACCTTTCATTAGAACGTTTAATATATATGTTGGGATCCCGAAATTATAATTTTAGAGTCTATTACAAGAAAATATTTACAGCAGGCCGTTCTATGCGGAAAAACAGGGTTTAACCCTAGTTCCTTCTCAACCTCATCCGTGGTGGACGAGCAGCTGCATATGTACACCTCATCACCTAAGCTCTCCAACTCAAGGATGGTCCAGCTTTCTTTTGCCTTTACCTGGACCACATAGCACCCGTGAGCCGAACCCCAGCAAGAAAACTTAATATGCTCATGAATAGCTATAACATGTCATCGGATCATAAGGCACACGCCCTACTCCAACAGGCAACAGATCCACATAATGTTGAGTATAACACGTCAACCAATGATCATAATAATCATCCAGGACTCTTAGCCCCAATAAATAGGTGACAGTCGCAACAGTCACAAAAGTGGGTATAGCCCCCTCTAGCCATGTGACGAACAGTCACCGGGCCATATGCCCTGGCTCTGAATAACTAGTCTCAGACTAGCCAAGCGCTTATAAGTTCATCGACCTTAGGGTCGGTCTAGCATTAATACCCCATATGAGTCATTCTTGCTGATATCAATTAGATCTAATCTTCATTTGGCTCGGCGTTCATGACACTATGCCATTTCTGACTCTTAGGTCAGTAAAACACGATCAGTGTTCAACCCATTGTGAACTTGACTAGTAAATCACAACTTCACAGATGGATCTAACACCATTGCCGATTCTGACTAGTAAGTCAGTGCCACACACAAGTAAGCCATGCCACCAAAAATATATCACATATCCAATATCCATAAACAATGTATTCAGTATGCTTACTTAACATGTACTAGTACAATTAGAACTATGCACGAACACAGAGGCTCAAGCTCTGAACAATATCATACTCAGTCTATAAAGCATGTCCTAATTACATGTTTCTCGTGCATCATATGCATTATATTTAACAATCCAACATGCACCAATAATAGCCATGCATGTCACATATACATAGGGTGCAGTCTTCTTACCTCAGATTCGAGCTAGAACCAATATAAGAACGACCCTTGAGAACGATCAACCTTTAAGCCCTTAGCGGTCACCTAGTCATAACCAAATATGGGACACCATCAATAAAATGATCAACATAGGTTTCCACACAAATATCCAACCTCCAGAAGATCAATCCCAACTAATCCAAGTAGTAGGAACACTCCCGAGGCCTATAGCTAAGTTCCCGGGGTCAAAACGAGCAAACGGGGTGAAAACAGGGCAAGGGCTGCGGCCCTGGCACCTTGGACCGCGGCCCCCATAAATTCTAGAGGCAAGCGTCGTGGCGCCCTACACCAAGGGCCGCGGCGCCCAGTAAAACAGAGAGCCCACCTACTACCTCGAGCTAGGGCCACGGTGCCCAAGAACAGAGCCGCGACGCCCAACCCAGAACCATTCCCAAACATGATTTTATCACTCCAAATCCTCCAAAAACATACCCAAACATTCCCCCAATCATAAAATAAAAGTTCCCAAGCTTCCCAATACTCCAAAACCCTCAAAACCCAAGGTTCAAACCAACCAAAAACTCAACAATTCACAAAGTCCAATTCTAAGCTTAAAAACTTTAGAAACTCAAAACTTCAAACTTAGATTACCTTTGATTGGGTTGTTTTTCGTCAAATCCTTTGGTTAAGAAGCTTCTAATCTTTCCTAGGATTGCTATGCCTCGACCCTCGCTTGATTCCGACTCTTAGAACTCGAGATTCCTTCAAGAAAGCTTCGAACGGTAAAATAGGCTATCGGGAAGGGAGAGAGAAACTTTCTAACATACGTTCTTATCTGACAAGCTACTTCAAGCTTAAGTAACCTCAAATAAAATCTAAGGCTCGGGGTCCCAAAAACACCCCCGGGGACATTATAGTCAAAACTTCCAGAATTCCATCCTGATCTCAAATACTCCCAATTTATCATCAAATAAACATTTCTATTACCCCAAACTTGACCCCGTTATGACAAAACCGCTAACTCATAATCTAGGATTGTCTCATGCCGAATAGCTCGAATATATCTCCATAATAATAAAATCTCATTCACAAATTACTATATGCACCCAATTTACAGATATGCCCTCAACAGGCCAGATTACCAAAATGCCCTTATCACTATAAATACACCCATATGCATGCATTTAATCATCATATAATAATATAATTCACATTAACATCCACATGATCATTTAATGTCATGATAAATCAATTATGGCCCTCCCGGCCTCCTAATCAAGGTCCTAACCCTTATTAGGAAATTCGGGGCATTACATGGAAGCAGCTAATTACTTTAGGGCCATTGGGTGCAAGTGGATCTACAAGAAGAAATGAGGTGTTGATGGAATGATCAAAACTTAGAAAGCTCAATTAGTGGCAAAGGGTTATACCCAAAGAAAAGGTGTGGACTATGAGGAGATTTTAGTCAAGTAGCCATGCTCAAGTCCATTCGCATCCTCCTATCCATAACAGCCGCTCTCAACTATGAGATATGGAAAATGGATGTCAAGACAACTTTTCTTTATCGGAAGCTTGATGAAGTCATTTATATGGATCAGCCATAAGGATTTAAAGTAGTTGAACAAGACGGAAAAGTTTGCAAGTTGAATAGGTCCATTTATGGACTTAAGCAAGCTTCTCGTTCCTGGAACCTTAGGTTCGATGAGATAATCAAAACCTATGGCTTTGACCAAAATATTGATGAGCCTTGTGTTTACCAACTTAAGGCAAATCAAATAGTGGTATTCCTTGTTCTTTATGTATATGATATCTTACTCATTCGAAACAATGTTAAGAAATTATCTGATTTGAAGAATTGGTTGAACACTCAATTCCAGATGAAGGATTTGGGTGAAGCGAGTTATGTTCTAGGTATCCAGATCATTTGGGATAGAGAGAACAAACTCTTAGCTCTATCTCAAGTAAATTACATTGATAAATTTCTTGAACATTTCTCAATGACAAATTCCAAGAAAGGACGTCTACTGTCCGCCATGGAATTCATCTTTGAAAGAAACAGTCTCCCCAGACTCTTGAAGAGGAAGATGTAATGAGAAAAGTTCCTTACGCAACTATAGTTGGAAGTCTGATGTTTGTTATGTTGTGTACTAGACTAGATATTTGCTATGTAGTGGGACTAGTGAGCAGGTATCACTCAAACTCATGACTAGAAATTGGATAGTGGTTAAGCATATTCTAAAGTATTTAAGGCGGACTAGGGATTATATGTTAGTCTACAAGGGTGGTGTTCTGAACCCTGTAGGCTACACCGATTTAGATTTTCAGACTAATGTCGATGACAGGAAGTCTGCTTCTACAATGGTGTTTACTCTTGGGGGTTGAGCTTTGATATGGAGAAGCGTAAAGCAGTCTGCGATCTTAGATTCCACCATGGAGGTTGAGTACATAGTTGCATCTAAAACAACTAAGGAAAGAGTCTGGGTAAAGAAGTTATATTCAGATCTTGGTGTTATTCCAGATATGGATAAACCGCTTGTGTTGTTTTGTGACAACACATGAGCGATAGCCAACTCGAAAGAACCTCGAAGTCACAAGAGGAGTAAGCATATAGAAAGGAAGTATCACATAATTCGAGAATATATGGCAAGGGAGATATGAAGGTTGTGAAGATTGCATCTGAAGACAATCTTGTCGATCCATTTACAAAGACATTACTAGAAGCTACATTTGATAAGCATATTAAGGAAATGGGATTAGTTGAATTAAGGCATTAGTTTAAATTAGTGCAAGTGGGAGTTTGTTGGGGTTTTATGCCCTAATTAAAATTCAATTTCTTTGTAATCTCATTTTATTATCAATAAAAGAATAGAAATCATTTTTGACTTGGTCTCCGACAGGTGTTGCAGAGATTGAGAGAACATCGATTGTATGCCATGTGTAAGAAGTGTGAGTTCTGGTTACCAGAAGTGACATTCCTTGGATACATTGTTTGTGAAGATGGAATTAAGGTGGATCTAGCTAAGGTAGAGGTAGTGAGAGACTGGCCGAGGCCAAATAATGCCTCAGAGGTTAGGAGCTTCCTTGGATTAACAGGATATTACAGGCGGTTCGTGGAAGGGTTCTCGAAGATTGCTGCACCGATGACAGAATTGACACGGAAGAACTTGAAGTTTGTTTGGTTAGACAAGTGTGAGAATAGCTTCCAGAAATTGAAGCAATGGTTGATTGCTACCCCGGTGTTGAACCTTCCTTCGGAGGGAGGGAAGTTTGTAGTATACTGTGATGCATCGAGGTTGGGATTGGGATGCGTGTTGATGCAGAATGAGAAGGCTATTGCTTATGAATCAGGACAATTGAAGGAGTATGAGCAGCGGTACCCTACCCATGATGTGAAATTGGCAGCAGTGGTGTTCGCACTAAAAGTTTGGGGACATTATTTATATGGTGAGAAGTGCAAGATATACACCGATCATAGGAGTTTGAAGTATTTCTTCACCCAGAGGACTTGAATATGAGGCAGAGACATTGGTTCGAGTTGGTGAAGGACTTTGATTGTGATATCCTTTACCACCCAGGGAAAGCCAATGTGGTGGCAGATGCGTTGAGCTGGAGGGGCTCGGGACAATTATTCAGCTCTACACAGATATCAAGGGAGTTGGCACAAGAGATGGCTAGAGCGAGGATAGAGCTTGTTGTGGGTCATTTGGCCAATATTACCTTACAGTCGACCCTTCTAGAGAGGATAAGAGAAGTTCAGTTGGTTGATCTACAGTTGTAGGAAGTTAGAGAGAATGTCCTAGCCGTAGTGGCTAAGGACTATTCCATTTCAGAGACAGGTTTATTACGAAATACGGGTCAGATTTGTGTCTCGACAGATGTGGTTATTAGATGACAGATACTGAATGAATCCCATACTACACCATACTCACTCCATCCAGGCACCACGAAGTTGTATCAAGATTTACTGACGTTATATTGGTGGCGTGTGATGAAGAAGGATGTGGTAGAGTATGTGGCCAAGTGTTTGACCTGTCAGCAGGTGAAGGCTGAGCATCAGCAACCAACGGGGTTGCTATAGCCTTTGGGTATTCCCGAATGGAAGTGGGAGGATGTCACTATGGATTTTGTGGGAGGTTTACCGAGGACAACAAGGCTACATAACTCGGTGTGGGTTATAGTAGACAAATACACCAGGTCAGCTCACTTTCTACCAGGGAAGACAACCTATACTATGGATCAGTACGTGGAGTTGTACATGAGGGAGATTGTACGTCTCCATGGGGTTCCTAAGTCTATAATATCAAATTGGGATCCTATATTTACGTTCAAGTTTTGGGGTGGTTTGTAGAAGGCTATGGGGACTCAGTTGAAGCTCAGTACAGTCTTTCATCCTCAAACAGATGGACAGTCTGAGAGGACCATTCAGGTATTGGAAGACATGCTTAGAGCATGTGTGTTGGAATTTGAGGGGTCTTGGAGTAAGAATCTCTTGTTGATTGAGTTTTCATACAACAACACTTATCAATCAACGATTGGAGTAGTCCCATACGAAATTTTACATGGGAGGAGGTGTAGATCGCCCATTCATTGGGATGAGTTGGGTGAAAGGAAGTATTTGGGACCAGGGATGGTTCAGAAGACTAATGAGACTATCGAGAAGATCCGAGCTCGAATGCTCACTTCACAAAGCATACAGAAAAGCTACGCTGATCCTAAGAGTAGGGACGTGGAGTTCCAGGTAGGGGACCACGTATTTCTACGAGTGTCACCACTGCGAGGGGTGAAGAGGTTTGGGGAAAAGGGCAAGCTGAGCCTAAGATTCATAGGACCTTTTGAGATCCTAGAGAGGATCGGGCTAGTGGCCTACAGGTTGGCATTGGCACCATCGTCATTAGGGGTTGACGACGTATTCCACATTTCTATGCTTCAGAAGTACATCTTAGATACGACTCATGTATTTAAGTATGAGGATTTGGATTTGTTGACAGATTTGACATATGAGGAACAACCATTTCAGGTCCTAGACAGGAAAGATAAGTTTCTACGAAACAAGACGATTCTTCTAGTCAAAGTATTATGGAGGAATAGCATGGTCGAAGAAGCGACCTGGGAGTTTGAGTCAGCTATGCAGGATCAGTATCCTATGTTATTCAGGTAAATTTTGAGGACGAAATTCGCAGTAGGAGGGGATAGTTGTAACGACCCAAAATTGCTATTAGGGCTTAGTGCCTTTATTAGAGTGCCAAGAGGGCATAATTTAATATATGAATGTTTAATTGGTTAAATGCGTGATTATGTGGAATGAATGATTAATATGATTATGTGAGTATATTGTATGCATGTTTATGAGTATTAGATATGCATGTGGGCCCTTTATAGCTTATAAGGGAATATTTGTAATTTTGGCCCGTTGAGGGCATAAACATGATTTTATGTGATAAATGGTTGAGACCACATTATTATGTGGATATATTTGCAGTATATGGCTCAAGACAGTCCTACTGAGCGGATTAGCGAAATAGTCACGGTGGGGTTTAATACCCAGCTCGGGGGTAAGCCTAGGGGTATTTGTGGGAATTTAGAGAATATTTTGGGATCTATTGAGTAATGAATAAATATTTGGTAATTAATTATACATAACAGGGTTAATTGATAAATGGTAGGAACATTTGAGGTATTAGCGGGAACCGGGGGAAAATGACAGTTTTACCCTTTAGAGCCCTTAGAGGATTAATAAGTTTAAAGGGAAAAATAGACTTTTGTTGGGTTAGGCTATACTCAGAAGACTTAGGAAAAGAACTAGAAACTTACGGAATTTCTCTCTCTCACCTCCTACACGTTTTCTCTCTTACTCTCTTTGGAACTTGGGTGAAACTTGGAGAATTGAAGGGGACGAAGCTATAATGGAGCTGGGAATTTGGAGGAAAACCTAGCTGGGATTAGTTAGAGTATTATTGAGGATCTAAGCTGTAATTGAAGTTTATCGATAATGCTCACGACTGAGGATCGTGCTCGAGACCGTTTTATATTCTTCGCTCGGGATTCGAGGTAAGAAAACTGCACCCTTGTATGGTTGAGAATGGGACTGAGGTTACAAATAATTGAATGGTTGTATTGTGTTTGTAAGATTATTGTGGTATATGACAATGAATGGCCTAAGAGAGCCGGGGCTGATGACTTGCACATAGGACGCGGCTCGGCCACAGTGAGTCGGGGTCAGCTAAATAAACAATGGACTCGGCCTAAGCGAGCTGGAGTCAATTGAGTAAATAGAGGGCTCAGCCTAAGGGCGCCGACCCTGTAGAGTTGTATGTTGATTAAGATATATCCTGAAAGTACATGTTTTCTACTGTTACTTGATGCATGTAATTCGTTGAATTTCTGGGTGACTGTTTTATGATTGATTGGATGCTATTACTGATTATGTACTTGTTGCTATGGTTTTCTTGCTGGGCATTGGCTCACTGGTGATACGTGGTGCAGGTAAAGGCAAGGGACAGCTGGATCAACCATGAGTTGGAGAGCTCTGGGGGCGAGATGTACATTGTCAGCTGCTCGTCCACCACAACCGAGGGATAGTACAGGGACAGAGCCTTAGAATTTGTATTTTGCCATTATAGTGGCTTTTGGTTGTATAAAACTTTTGAGAGTTGCAAATTATCACTTATGCCCTGTTTTTGGGATCCCATGTTTTAAACATCCATTTTAATGAAAATTAACCGTTTATGATCAAATCCATTAACCCTAACATGATAGTTGACTTTAGGAACACATTATTGTTCAAATGACTTGATTAGCAAGTCTTGCACTATTTTAAAATACACAGTGCAACGGTCTTGGTTATCCACGCCGTTACATTAATTCACGTCCTTCATGTCATATATATTCTAATTATATAAAGTACATTTACTAAGATGTCTATCCACATTAGTAATCCAAATCTAGATCACATGTATTTCAAAAATACTTAGTGAGAAAAGATATAAGAAAATTGTGGATTTAATTGAAAATTCTCAAAGAGTAATTTTATAGACACTTGGGCCACTTTTATTAATATTGATAAATTAATATTAATATTAATGAAATAGATTAAATCAAGGATCAAATAATAATTAAATAATTTGACATGATTTAATTAATTAATATTCAAATAAATAAATATTTGAATTTTGAATCAAATTGAGAAACCAATTCAAAGCTAAAATCTTGGTAATTCCACCCCTATAGTGGGCGTCCAAGAGAGGTTTGTTAAGCCATTTTGTGGCTCAATAAAATTTCATCTATTTGTTTAAATATAATTATTTAATTTGTAATTAAAATGCCCTAGGTGTTGGCTATAAAGAGGAAGCTTATGAGAGGTTAGGGCTAGACATTTTTGGGTAAGTGACACTTACAAATCCTCTCAAAACTGCCACCCTCTTACTTTCTCTCTCTCTCTCTCTCTATGTTTTCTCATCTCATGTATTGAGAACAAGCCCACACTAAATTACTTTTGATCTAGAGAAAGACTTCGAAGATTGTGGTTCCGTTTGGTGTTGCATTTTTTATTCTTAACAATAAATAACATTCAACAAGGACAAAAGGTTAGAGAATCAAAATGGAGGAATTCATAATATTTTCTGTTGCGTACATGTACAATTTAAGTTTTCAATATGAACATGTTCTTGTTGCTTTCATGTTTTTTTTATTGTTTCTAGGGTAAATATTCAATTGGTATACTGTGCTTTATCGAAATACAAACTCGGTATCTTCTGTTTCTGATAATTATCAATCAATACCATCTGTTTGTAAAAACTACATAGTTTGGTACCCTCTGTCTGTTTAAATTTTTAATATTCACAAATTACCCATCATTTTAGTGATTTATTTGATTTTCAATTATTTTATTATTTTTAAATGATTTAAATATATTTTCAGAATTCAAGAAATAAAATATATGTTTGATTAAAACTTTAAAATAATTTTAATAAACAACAAAATTATTTTAATTAATTAAAAATAAAAAATGGAATCAAAACATTAAAATCGTATTAATTAACTTTAAATAAATCTAAATTTTAATTTAATTAATGAAAAAAAAATTATATTTCACCCAATCTCACCCTCACCATCTCAGTTCACCACCCTCCCATTCTCACTGTCATTTTAGAGATTTATTTGATTTTCAATTGTTTATTGTTTTATTATTAATAAATGATTTAAATATATTTTCAAAATTTATAAAATAAAATAAATGTTTAATTAAAACTTTAAAATAATTTTAATAAACAAAATAATGGACTTAAAAAATTATAAAACAAATTAAAATCTTATTAATTAACTTTAAATAAACCTAAATTTTAATTTAATTAATGAAAAAAAATACAATATTTCACCAAATCTCACCCTTACCATCTCAGTTTCCACCCTCCCAATCTCACCTACATTTTTTGTTTCAAAATTGGATTGATTTGTTAATTAAATTAAAACTTAGGTTTATTTAAAGTTAATTAATAAGTTTTTAATCGTTTTAATTTTTTTTAATTTCATTTTATTAATTAATTAAATATATTTTCAAAATAATTTTGTTTATTAAAACTATTTTAAAGTTTTAATTGAACATTTATTTTATTTTATGAATTTTGAAAATATATTCAAATCATTTAAAAATAATAAAACAATTTAAAATTAAATAAATCATTAAAATGAGGGGTATTATGGGAATATTAAAAATTTAAGCGCACGAAGGGTACCAAACTATGTAGTTTTTGCAAACAGATGGTATCGATTGATAATTATCATAGACAGATGGTACCAAGTTTGTATTTCGATAAAACACAGGGTATCAAATGAGTATTTACCCTTGTTTCTAAATATGAAAACCTTGTCTTAAACTATTATGCATGACATCCTTCCATTGGTACTAGAGCCTAGGTTATATAATTTAATTCATGTGCATGAGTATGTGATACTTAATTGATGATATGTTAGTTGAAGGTTTAATTTGATGGAAATTGTACAAGCGTGAAAATAATATGCATCTTTAAGTTTTTATGTATGTTAATTTGCTAAATTAATTGTTCAATGTTTTTCTTTAGTGTTTATGTGTGTTTTATTTTTGTTAGATAAGACCCATAAAATTCTTTATAAGAAACTTGTTTTGAAAAATTACACAATTTCTTTCTTAATTTTTTTTGAGAAAAATTGTCTTGTGCGGCCCCTGCTCGCCTCGCGTGCATGCATCCCACGCTCAATGCGCCCCTGCCAGCCAGTCGCCACTGCCATTAAGTTTCAGTTTCCTTATTTTGTGTTTTAGGGTTAATTGTCTAATTTGTTTTCGACCTAATTTTTTTTTTTTTTTTGGAAAATAATGAATTGGTAATTAATTTTTGTGATAAAATATTTAAGAGCATATATTTTATTTATTTTAAATTATCTTGAAAATATTTTTTTCTTAACAAGGAAAAAAAATAGAGTAATTTAATTAATTGGTTTATTAGGATTTTATTGATTAGAATCCTTTTGGGAAATTTGTTGAATTGATTCAAAGGTAAATACGCATTTGGTAACCTGTGTTTTATCGAAATACATACTTTGTACCCTATGTTTTCAATAATGCTCTTCTAATACTCTGTAATTTGAAATCGTACATATTTGGTACCTTGGACTCAAATTCGATTAATAAAATTGTATCAATATGACCAAACTACCCTCAATTATATGGGTTTCAAATTCAAATTTAATTACTTAATTACATATAACTAATGGTAGTTTGGTCATGTTGATAAAAGTTTATTGTTCAAATTTGAGTCTAGGGTACCAAATATGTACGATTTCAATTTGCAAGGTACCAAATGAGCATTATTGAAAATATATGTTACCAAGTTTGTATTTCGATTAAACACAAGGTACCAAATGGTTATACACCCTTAATTTAACTATGCATAACTGATTGATTGATTTTTTTTATTAATAAATTGATTATGATTTATTTTAGCATTTTTTTATGGGTATCATTATAGTAGTGATTATTTTTAATCATTGCGTATAGACACTTTTAGTATTTTCGGTAGATAGATAAATTGCAACTTTATTTTTTTACATGACCGTATATAATGTAGTGACAGGAGATCTCCCAAACTTTTTTAGAAAAATTATAAATGATTTAAGATGTCGAAATCATGATTCAAACAGCTTGTTGCACGTGTGCATGTTTCGAAATTTATACGCGCGTGCAATAGGCTATTTGAATTGTGATTTCGACATTCTAAATTATTCGAAAATTCCTAAAAATTTGTGAGAGATTCATTGTAACTATATTATACACCGTCATGTAAAAAAAAATAGAGTTGCGACTTATCTATATACCAAAAATACTAACAGTGCCTATAGGTAGTGATTAAAAACAATCACTACCCAATAATTTTTCTTTATTTATTTCATAAATAAATATGTTCATACATAAATTGTGTCACATGTCGTATAGGTTTTTTGCTTGGCCCATCCAATTAAACATAACATGTCATGCATCATTATATGTCATTTTTGCAATTGGGCTTAGATGATGAGTTTATAGTGAAGACCCAGTATTTTAGATGGTGGGAAAAAAATAAAAAAATTTCATAATAAATTAGGTTTTATCTGGGCTCATTGAAAGTGTAAAGTTTAAATTCCTCTTTTATGGGTGACTCCACTTGTGAATGCCTATTTGCTTTACATGATTAAATTAAGTCTAATCAATTAGTAACTTTTAATAAGATTGAAGTTCAAATTCTTGTCTTTTGGGCCTTGTATGGATGTGGATGTTGTAGTAGTGACAACTACATACTCAACTCAGCCTCCCTCCATATAAGTCCAATTGTTAAGGCCTATTTACCTTAGTTGGTCTTAGTCGTATTAGGTTTTCTTTAGAAACTTAATAATTGATTAGATATATATTAATTCTAAATTAATTTAATATAGATTATGAATGGGTAATTTAGAGTTAGTGGAAACCTATAGACTAAGGTTTATTGATTATCTTTATAATTTGGCAAACCTAAAGTAAATAATCTATACTTTATGAGCTAAACCCACAAAAAACCTATTTAACTAGGTGATTTTATGTCCCTCTCGCCTACCTAGACACATGTTTAATGGCTAGTTAAAATAGCTTGGAAATAAGTGATAAGTATTTTTGAGTATTTTGCTTATCTCTAAACATTTCAATTTGTTATGCTATTTCTAATTTGTTAAGCAATTTTATTGATTTCTACTTCTTGATATACGTAGCTCGATTGCCTCCAACCCCATTATCTCTCTTCTGTTGAAAAACATGTTGACTGGCAAAAACTTTGCGAACTGGAAGTCCAACATCAACATTGTGCTGAATGGGGATAATGGAAATTTCATGATGACCGATGAATGCCCTACTATTCCTAATACAGCGGCCTCCACAACTACAAAGGAGGATTATGAATGTTGGCAAGCTGTCAACAACAAAACGATGGTGTATATGCTTGCTAGCATGTTTGACATGCTCAAGAACAAGTTGGAGAATGTTGCCATTGCATTCGAGATCATGGAACAACTTCAAGAGATCTTCGGAAAAAAATATATGCAAGCTCATTTTGATGCCACAAAGAAGTATGACAATGATAGGATGGCACTCAGAATGCATGTTCGTGACCACTTCATTAAGATGACAAACTATTTCCAATAAGCCGAGTTGCATGTAGCCCGCATAGATGAGGAAACTCAAGTGGGGCTTTTACTCAACAGCCTCACTACCGATTTCATTATGTTCACCACCAACTACGTCCTTAACAAGTTTGAATATGGGGTGACCCAGTTGTTGAATGAGCTCCAAATATTTGAGGTCATATCTGGTGGACTGAGCAAGTGAAAGAAGTCTACTACAGAAGCTAAGTCTACCCCAGGCTTGGCAAACTTGGCTTCATCTTCATCTTCAAAGAGCAAGAAGAGAAAGGAACGCAAACAGAAATCCAAGAAGAACGAGAATTCTACTGGCAAGGCACCTGTTAGGAATGGTGTCTTTGAAAGCATATGTACTACACAATGTTTTTATGAAATAAATAATTGAGATGAATTTTTGCATGTATTAATTGTTTAATATAATTATTTGAATAATATTATATGAATATGAGAAAATTTCCAAAGTTATTATGACTACAATCTTGTATTGGTACGAGACGATTAAGATTATAGGGAACGAATTTAAACAGTTCACAATAAAACACAGTTATATGGAGTCTTTGGATTACATACTGTTACTACAATTCACTAGTACTATGAATACATGTAATCTAGATCCGGGTTACTGAGGTAGTAGGACATCTTAGTGGAGGTACTTTTTATAATGTGGTTATACAAAATTGGACCAGATATGTTATTAATACTTAGCTAAATATCGTTTTGTTTTATAAGTATTAATTAAACATATCAATAAGGTGATCATATACAAATTGATATTAATCCTGAATTACTATGAACTCCTGTTTATGTCGTTTGAGTCATTTGATTCACTCATTATGATTTGTCAAAATGATCGGGCTGAATTTTTTTTTAAGGACTCATTGATGTAAGTGGTTGGGGACATAGTATACAGATATGGAATCTATACATTTCCAAGAGGAATTGAATAATGGTTCCCTTAAGGGTTAGCTTTTAGAACTAAAAGGTTATTGAGCTCAAATTCATAAATCAATTTATGAATTAACCTTCACTAGTAAAGTTAATATTACTTAAAGAAACAAGAAATCATTAAAGAGGTAAAACGATGCTCTTATCCCTGATTTTTCATTAAAAATACTATGTAAACAAATGTCTATAATTGTAAGAGTGCAGTCTCATATTTTTAGTGAAATAATATATAGATTAGTAACTTATGGTTATTACATTAAAAATATTTAATTAATCATCTAAATTTATTGGAACTTGAAATTATAGGTCCATAAGTCCCCAAGGTGGCTCTATCAACACTATTCAAGGTAAGAGTTGAAACCGGGATTAATTAGTGAAATGGCATATTTGGAAGAAATTTGTTCTTCAAGGAAAATGTGTAATTTGAAATTATTATTAAATAGTAATAATAATTTTTTAAATTAATAAATAATAAAAATAATTAGTTTTGAATTAGTTAACTATTATCTATTTAAAATTGTGAAAAATAAATATGATAATCAAATTGGATTTGAATTGGTTTATAAATTTATTTATATAATTAAAATATTTATCTGATAAAGTTGGTTATCAATTTTTAGATATTTTATTAATATTTGAATAAATATATTATTAAATAAATAAATAAAATGGTTCAGTCACATGTCTTGAAAATTACATGTGTCACACGCAAGTCACAATGCTTGCACAGTGACTGGTGTGTAACATAGACTCATTAATTAGTCTGAGATATTTTATTTATTTAATTAATTTAATAATTAAAATTATTTAATTTTTGAATTTTGAATTTAATTCAATTATTAAAAAAAATTAAAAAGAAAAGAGTTTTCAAGAGTTTTTTTTTAAAAAAAAAAAGACTTGGTGATTAAGTTTTTCACAGAGACAGATGGAGAAAATATATCGTATCTTTTCTTTAAGCCTGAAAACTAATATTAGACATAATTCCAAGATCTCATGTGTTGAGCACATCTTGTGAAACCTTAAATGTCTCATCGTTACTCTACGTGCCCACACATGTCTTGAGGTGTAGAAAACACTTTGGAGGATCGTGGTCTGAGTACCTTTTGAGTGCTTTGATTGGATGTTCGTTAATTAAATACTAAAACATTACAAGGACTCTTGATAGACGTCAACTGGTATGTTCTTCTTCTCTGTATTTGTTATGATTAATTTATGTACATTAATGGATCTGTTATTTTAAGCTTGTTTTAAAAAAATTGAAATCTTTCGGGTGCACCACTTCGTGTATTCCGTTGCACACGTGGTAAACTTGTTACCAACAGTTGTGTCTTCTTGCCTTATCACTGCTCTAGTCATAACAGCCATAGTATCTACTAACACACTATACTCTTACTAAATAGGCAGTAACTCAAGGACTAATTCAAGCAATAATAACAACTAGAATGAGTTACTTAAAACAAACATATTCATAACAGTATATTCATAAAGACATAGTTAAATAGATAAGTCTATTGATTAGCTTAGCAACCTCAATCCTAGTCTCAGTGTTAGATATTTGTGTTTACACCTCAAAAGATTTTAAAAAATTTCCTAATTATGGACTTAAGGTTTCCTACTCGAACCTAACCTAACTGCTGTCATTTCAAAAAGGTTGACAAAATATTAAGGTTTGTGATACACATTTTCTAGAGACTACATAGACTAACCTCAATGTCAGAATCTACCTCGCTATCCTCCATAGGATCCTCCTCAGGGTTGTAACAACCTAGATTTTTAAGACTTGATAATGCAGAAATATAAATGTTTTCATTTAACCAAAAGTCTCAAAAACCCGTATAAAAAATACTTTTTAAAAGTCGTATGGTCATACTTAACATTTAAATACAAACATATTTTATAAAGAGTAGAGTGAGCCTAGTTTATGAAAATAACACAACATTTCCAAAAATAAAATGGCTTCCCAAAAGGTCGGTCCACATGTACATTTACAAGGTAGACTCTAGCGCGCACTACTCTGTCTTGCCCTTGTCCTTACCTACAACAGGAAACGACTAGGTTAGAGAAAACACTTAGTAAGTTCAACATTAAAACAAAAGCATGCAGAGAGTTAGGGTTCTGGATCCATCTGGACCCTACAAAATCAATTTCAAGAATGCAAAAGCATCCTGGAAAACTTATGGCCATGTCTGATAACCAATGAAAAATTATTTCATATAAACAGATAAATTCCTGCACTCAGAAAATCCCAGAACAAGCATATATATTATATCACAACTATATCTTATCAAGAAATAAATCCCTACACTAAGAAAATCCCAGAGCAAGCAGATATAATATATAACAATATAACTCGAGACCAACACTCGACAATTTCCAACAATTCGGGCGTAGCACACCCTCCAACATAAATGCTAATCTGTAAGAGAGAACCGAGTCTCAACACTAAGATCTAGCCAATAAATATCCCCATCAAGGGTAACTATCGGGTTACCTAGGGCATCACTACTTATCCAAGAGTAAATCCCTCACAAGGGTAACCATCAAGTTACCTAGGGCATCACTACTTATCCAAGAGTGTAATCGAAGTTACACGGGTTTACAAAGACTTCTATGTTAATCAGTGGTGCTAGTGAGCAATTTCCCCTAGGTTGTTTAGCCTCACTCAAACTTGGAAACCCCTAGTATCTCTAGGCACTCTCACTGAATGGCCAATATTCACGGCTACTATCCAAGAATAACTTATCAAAGTACTTGCTCGGATTCTAACCGTTCACTGATTAAGTAAGCATGAGGTCCCCTAGGTCCCATTCATTTTGGCGCCCCTAGGTTTAAACCAGCAATCCTCACCTCTTGGCCACTCGTCACGGTAATGAACCAGACATAATAAAATCAAGCAGTGTGACGGGGATCAGCCGTCTAGAATATGACGGATATCTACTGGTCATATTTTCTGAATCAGCATCAACTAGACTAACGTCTCTAAGCAAACTTTCTACGACAGTGTATATATGTGCATGTGTCTCTATACTAACATACAATATAATAGTCGTTTCATGTTGCAGCCACACATTAGAAGTTGACTTACTTGGAGTCCTTTCCTCTCAGCAAGATTTCACCCTCCAATGTATAATCCAGTTATGCTTAGTCAATACTGTAATTACCCATACAGTATACTTGGATTAATTATGGCACTTTATCATTCATTAATATTATTTTTGGCAGTTTGGTCATTTTAAAAATCATTTGAAAAGATTGAAGGTCCTTATTTGATTTTAAACCCATTAAGGAAATTCATAGAAAAATATTTGAGACTAAACCCTAAGTCTCGGGGAGACTTACCCTATGGTCTTGATACCTAGGCTCGGGTATCACAATAATATTTTCTCACAATCCGCTAAAAATCTTACTCTTTAAAATTCTCGCTATTAACCCGTACTTTCAACAGTCGATAAAATATATAAAAGATTTTATCCGGTATTATATCTCAAAAAATACTAATTAAATTCCTTAATTATTTTTCAAGAAAATAAACTCTTAATTTTTCTTTTATTTTTCTTAAGGTTTTAATCTCTAAAAAACATTTTTAAGAAAATTGCCTAATTTATCTTAATTAGGAAAACCATTAAAAATTTCTCATCTTAACTAGTTAATTTTTTCCGAAGTCAATTAATCAAGTTTACTTACTAGAAAAATAATTCACTTTATTTTATCAAAATATAGGGTTTTAAACCCTCTTTTAATTTATTAACTTATTAATAAATTATTTCTTTTATTTTTAGAAATAATAAAAACTCTTTAATGAAAATAATTCTCACTAAACTCAAAGTGGTATTTTAGGTCAAAATATGTTTTCAAGACTTACCAAGTTTTTGTCTTGCAATAAGCAAAATTTTACTTTTTACCTTAAGTTCCAAAATCTCATTTTTACACTAAGTGTGAAAACCCTATTTTTCACATTTTTAACTATATACTTTGTTAGGTCATAACTTGAAATTTACTTACCCAATTGTTACCAAAATTTCTCAATTCCATTTTTGGTATGCCATTTAGGTCTTTGTAAAATCTTAGGTCAAAAGGAACATTTTTTATTGGTGAAATTATTTTCCAACAATGAGGGAAAAATGACCTTATTTTCAAGTCCTTAATTTTTTGAAACTTTAGTACTTGATAACTTTCAAACCGTTTAGTATTTTGTTACCAAATTTTACAGTGGAATACTATGTTATTCCAAGAATATTTCCACCAAATTTTAGAAAAAAACTGGGTTCATTTTCCCTATACAGTCGATGTCCAAACTTGGTCCCGAAATTAAGAATACAAAAAAAAATAGTTTTTTACCTAAACTTTGAAATAGCATAACTCACTCATTTTTAAATATTTTTTTTGTGTTTCAAAAGCTCAATTTTATGTACTCAATCTCAAAAACATCAAAGTACAATTAAATTTTATAAAATCAATAGATAGTGGACGCTTGACCCCTTGAAAATCACAGCTCAAAACTTGTATTTTGTTTTAGGGTTCTCACGAAAACCCTTAGGGATTTTGGTCCCTATTTTCAAAAGTCAACACACAAGCATCATAAAAATTATTGAGGGACTACCATAGCCTTATTACATCATAAATAAGAAACTTTAAGCATTAAATATACAAAATAATGCTTAAAAATAAAAACCATACAATAACAACCATTAAAAGTAAACTTTTTTTTATCTCTTGTTGTTCTTGCTCTAGGTTTTGATGTTCCTAATAGCTTTGAGTCCTTCAAAACTCTTTCAATACCTTAAACAACTCTCCCCAACAACATAGATAGTTAGCTATTGAAAGACCTATGGTTAAAAACTGTACAAAGTCAATTTTTTTGAAACTTTACCTTAGGGAAACCCTTCCTAGACCAAAGCTTAGGCTTCCAAGCCTTGTTAGTGTTCTTGAGGTTGAAGATGGAGAGAAAACTTGAGAGAGATTTTTCAAAAAATATGAGAGTGATTGTGAGAGACAGGGGGTCAGATTTGGGGGGGTTAGAAGGGTTTAGACTACTCTAGAATATCCTAAAACACTTTAGTGTTTTACTATCCACTTGACATTAACCCTAATATTTAAAATGGGATTTAAAACTTAATTAATTTTGTTCACACCATTTAAAACCTCACATGGCCGGCCACCTCTTTCTATTTATGCATTTATATTTTTTTTAAAAAGGTTAATAAACATTTCCTAAGAAGAAAAATCCAAATTGACTTTCTATAACCTTTTTCACTCATAATAAAGTTATTATTATATTTTTTTAAAAAGAAAAAAATAAAACTTAACACATAATAATTAAATTAAATGTCTCTCACATTTAATTTAATTAATCACACAATAAAATTTAACCTAAGTTCCATTCATGGAATAAAATTCCCCAATTCGGTAAAATTAAGCATATAACACCAGATGCCCTAAAATTTCCATTTTCTCTTAGGTTTATTATTTTTGACCAAAATTTAATATTTATGAATGTATTTTATGCCAAAAATATATTTTCCATAATTTTTCATTTTATTTTCCGAGATTTTTACCCAATCAGGGTTTTTGTGTCGATCCAAGACCGAAAGTCTTATCAGGGTCAACAACTTTTAAACAAAAAATTCATAATTTGGCTAACAATAACTCATGGAAATAAATTTCAAACAAATATAATATTATTTAAAATAATATTCTTATCTCGGGGAAAACAATCATGACCCGAGTCATTTCAAGGTACCCGAAACGTAGGACGTTACAGGGGTTCTCCTCGAGCTTCTCCTCGATAATAACCTCAACTATTACTTGGGAATTTTTTTCCATGCGAAACTACATCTAATCCGCATGCCACACCAACCTCCTATAAAGTGGTCCAAAGGTTGTCTCAATCGTGACTCTGAATTTTGTTCAGTTCCTGATAGGGGCCTCGAATGTCTATATGTATACCATCTGAATGTTGTACCCCTCAAGCACAAGCTAGCCAATCTAACCCTAAACTTTGGGGGTGTCTCAAGGTTATAAAAGATAATCGACATCACATAGGTCAACGAGCAAACATCATATGGGTTGTCCTCCTCCCCAGTGAAGAGCTGGTGGTTCATGGATATAAAAGCTTTGTACGAGCAAAGAGGAAAAAAAATAGTTATGAACATAACCATTAAACACAGTCAGAGTGAGCCATTTAATATATAAAAGTAAAAAAAAAAAAGCTTTCCAAAAGTGACCAACATCCCACGGTCGGGCCACATGTACACCCAACAAAGTAGACTCTAGCGCTCACTGCTCCACTTTGAATTTGCACTTACCTACAACATGAAACAATTAGGTAACCGGAAACACTTAGTAAGATCAACTCTACAAAAAATATATTGCATAGAAGTAGAGTTAGAAATCAATGACCGAGTCATTGAAAAAGAAACCAACAGACAAGCTTACCAAAATTAGGGTTCCAGATTAATGCAAGCCTTAAGCTAAAATGCCTAAGCGTCTTGGCAGTACAAAATTATAACCCAGACAGCTCAATCAGTAAAAGTATCAACCTGTAGAGAATAGATAATGGCCAATTCACCAATTCTAATTCTTCAAAGCAAAACTTGGGAATCTCTAATAATAGTGGGGCGTAGCACTCCTACACCATGCATAATTATTCAATAAGGGGGATCTAAGTCTTGAAATTATCATTTCAATCATACATTCACGAGAGAGAAAACATAGCTCACCTTGGGCCCAAAACCAATTACGTAAAATGTTAAAAACCTTGCAATCAGATAAGGATAGAGAGTACTTGGATAATCAATTTCAAGGCCATTTGTTGGAGTATGGGATCCTATCCCAACTCACTGCCTTGGTGTAAAGCGCCCTATTCTATTACTTTATATAAACGTCACTTATCTCATAGATACTTAGAAAAATACTGCTTAAAAGATAAATTCAGTGGGGCCTTCAGAAAACATGCAAGTTTGGCTCAATAATTTAAAACAAAAATAAAGTGTTCATATGCAATGTTTAAAGAAAATAAAAAATTTATGTCCCACTGGAAAATTTAAAAATAAAGTCCATAACATAGTTCCTTAAAACTCGGCACTTATGTTGATCATTTATTCGTTCATAGGAAACCCCCACGCCAAACACACTCAGACGTCAAAACTTCCCACATCACAACGCGTGCCAGAGAGAAACCCTATTTGTTACATGAAAGAGGGAATTTAAGGGGGTGAACTAAAAGCCCAATAAGGAAGTACAACAAAATCAAAGATAAGACAAGAGAGACAAGTATAACATAAAAATTCAATTCATAATATCATCATACTAATATCTCATAACCATAAATGAAACATAGTCATACATCACATTCATTCAACATAAGCATACTCTTTGTGATCATGGCACCTCTATTGTCCAATATAACTGGGCTGGTAAAACCTCCTCTACGAGGTAAGCAGGATCTCAGGTCCTTGAATGACCTTGGCGCGTCCGCCCTCTGAGTTACGTCACATTCTTAGTAACTCCTTTGATGTGTTGCGTTCATCACGCTAGCAACCATCTCTTTTCATTCATCATACAAACACATTGAATCCATTTCACATCAAAACAAAGGAAATACATGTTGCATCATACTTGTCATAAAATTTCAAGATTGAACTCCATTTTTCAATATCACATGGTTCATCATCAAAACATAGCACATGATTTCATGTAACATAGAAGTCTTACCATTTCATAGCATAAACATAGAAATTCTAATCTAACTTCCTTACCTCAAGTCCGAGCAAAGCAAAAATGAGAAAAACTTCACAACGAGCCTATAATCATAATCAAACGTCGTCTCTTAGAATCACATAAAAATACTCATGCCCAACATATATACCCCACGTGTGCATGGGCCATGCACATGTGGTACAAGTTGCCCAATAATTCCAAACATACACATTTTCACATAAAATCATAAAAGAATAATGGTAATTTTACATATTAACTCTTCATGACTACAAAGTAAAAGTCATGTGTTTGAACAATAGGCATCTATTTGAACGTAAAAATGCATTTGCATGCGACATGCGTACGTGAGAGCTTTGTTAAAATTTATCGTTTTATAATGATAATTCCTACATACTTATTTCTTGCCTCTTAAATCAAAATTCAACAACATAAATTTAATTACCATATTTGTTTCTCTGACTCCCAAAATTGTTAAATTTTAATACATCATATTTAATTTATAAAATAATCCATAATAATTACATTTATTATAGCATATAAAAAATGTGAGGATTTTGTAGCTATTTGGAAATGCTTAATAAGTTTCTTGCTTCTTTGAAATAACTTTGCTAACCTAAAAAAAACTACATGTTTATAAATGCGAAAATTCATAAATTAAATGTGGAAAAATTCACATTCTCATATGTATTATTTAAGACTTAAATTGTTTAGGTGTATGACTCATTAATCTTAAATAAAATAATTATTTTATCTTAATAACTCAGTTTCAGCAACTATTTATTTTGTTTAAAACCACAAATGAAATTAAACCATAATCTTTTTCACATTTAAACAATAAATTGCACACATATAATAATGTGAAAAATACATATTTGCATTTTTAAAATACCATATTTATCATATACATAGCTTAGGGTTTAATTTATTTGATGCACTAGTTTTATTTATCTATTTTAAAAGACTTTGCTTATTTTTAATCCAAAATTCTGACAACCATTTATTCAATCAAATTACAAAGTTGGATTAAAACTTTGTTTTTGTTTCATAAAACTCACAAAAAAATCTGCATGTATTATCACTCTTAACATGTGAAAAAAATGTGCCCTTTTTATTTACATAAAATCAAATACCACTAGAGACATCGCATGTGCATTTCAAACATTGCTTCACCATTATACTCACAAATTATAAAAAATAAAAAAGCAAGCATAATTAACATAAAACCCACTTTTAAATCATGTTGAAACAATTTCTTAAACCAAAACTTCATGTATCATCAAATCATCATTTATAAAAGACTTAAGACAATTTCTCAATTTAACCAAATAACCTAGCATATTTCTAATGAGTATATGTGACATCAAATAAAAATGACCAACATGCATCAATAACCCCTATAGGCTGAAATCCATGTGTACAACAACACATGAAAATACCATTAACCCCATCTACACTCACTTGAACCCTGTCATGTATCTACCATCACTACAACAAAATAGGCATTTAATGGCTATATGGGGGAGACATTGTAGACATTTAATGTCTCCCCACAAGGGAGACGTTGTTGAAGGAGCCATCTTATGTGGCCCTACGATGACTCCCATGGGGAGACTTTGTAGACATTCAACGTCTCCCCATGGGTGTCATCGTAGGGTGTACATTTTACACCCTATGATGACTCCCAGGGGGAGACGTTGAATGTCTACAAAGTCTCCCCATGGGAGACATTGTAGGTACCCTATGATGACTCCCAGGGGGAGACTCTGTAGACATTCAACGTCTCCCCCTGGGAGTCATCATAGGGTATACGTTTTACACCCTACGATGACTCCCAAGGGGAGACGTTGAATGTGTACAAAGTCTCCCCCTGTGAGTCATCATAGGGTACCTACAACATCTCCCATGGGGAGACTTTGTGGATATTCAATGTCTCATATCACAAAACATTGTTGGTTTTTGTATTTTTTTTTAAAAAATAAAAAATAATTAAATAACTATTTTCAGTATATTAATTAATATAATTAAATATATTAATTAAAAAAATATAAATTATATGCAAATTTAAATTGTGAATTTTCATTAATAAAACCGAAATGTGTATATAATATGTATTTTCTAGCTAAATATACAAAATTGTAATATTTGTTGTTAAATAGACAAAGTTAACAAATATTACACTGGCTAGCTAGACATATAGTAAGAAAGAAAATGTAAACAAAAACAAAAATCTAATATGTGGGACAATTACTTTGAATTATCGGTAACATATGGTTCACTCAGTGTTGTCGCATTTCATTAATTTGTGCTTGTGTATATGGCGTAGTGTTTAGCTACAAAAAAAATACAAATTAAAATATATTAGTTAATTATTATTATTTCATTATATATACTTTAATAATAAATAAATTGTTAAGTTTGTATAAATTTATATACATACATCTTTCTTCAAGTAACGTCCAGGTCGTGAATGTTCAATGTAATCCTTCAACATCCTCATCACATAATATCCACATGCTACATTGTCTAGTTGGTGTGGACATTAGGATTGAAAAATAAAAACTTATTTTCGCACTGTTGTTCTACCAAAATATTGTATAACAACCTATTCAGAAGAAGAAAAAAGTAGTCAAAAATATAATTTGGGAAATTTGTTGTTAAAATAATTCAAATAGGAAATGTTAATTAAAAAACGTGTGAAATACCTCATGTAGAAAATGAGAACTCCTTTTCCAATCTTTTCATTCGAATAAATTGAAGTATGTCCTCTTTGCATAAGTAAAGACTTGAAATATCCTGACCGAATACATCCTCATCTATGCCTAGATTGACACAGTCGTTGTCATCCCAACGAGATATAATATTGTATATCTGTTCCAAAGAACTAGTGTCTTGTGTCATAGGATCAATCAAACGTTGTATCCTTTCTCGTGGTCGTTGTGTTGAGGGAGCAATTGGTTGTTCTGGTCTGTTATTACTTCTAGAACAAGTCTATAAAATAATATAAATAATTAAAAAATTTACAAACAAATTGAAATATATATAATAACAAATATGATTGTATAAGCATGATACATCACCTGTTCATGTATATCATCAGATACGATGACTGATTCCTTAGGCCACTATATAGGATGCCTAATAGCCTGAATGACTATGTACATATTCTAATGAGGATATGCAAAAGGAAGAGGCATCGCCGGCTTAATAGCATCAGTAATCACCACCTGCTAGTTGTTACCTGACTCTTTGTCAATGATTTTTCCTGATGCAACAATATTGGATAGCAAACCAATGGCTAACTGACAACTAGATACTTGCACATTACCAGGTTGTAGCATTATGTATATATGTGTGTATGCATGTTCATACATAGTCATTTTCAACTATCAAATTGAAATTACCTCAGGCACAAATGGTGCTGGTAGGTCGGGCTGATAGTAAGATGGCGCTGGTGGGTCGGGTGTAATGACCCTCCAAACATACAAGACCAGATCATGCGGAAATTTAAAACTTTTTACTTTTAACACATTGTACAGAAAATGCATATAAAAAAACTTTTAAAAGATTGTGCGCGCACACTTTTAATTTAGAAAACAGGATTACAACCACTCTTCCACAGAGTTATAACAAAACAATTATCCCAAAAGAATTAATAGCTTCCAGTTTTTTCTTTTCAAAATGGTGATCCATCAAAAACCTCCCCAGGTTAGGCCACATGTACATAGCCGCAAGCATACTCCGACACTCACTTCTCCACTTTTCTTTTGCACTTACCTACAATATGAAACAACTAGATTTGATAAATTCTTAGTAAGAATAGCCTTGCACAAAAATATACTAAACCCAGTAACGGGTTGCCCTAAGATAGTTACCGCTACCGGTCATTAGGGTATTGGATAAATTTCAACCCCATCATACAATTTTCAATAATAATCCTAACGGAAAAATTAAGCACATTGGTTGCGCCCAACAACCAAATTTCTTACATATCAAAACCACCTCCATTCAGAAAATCTCATAATTCAAGATATATAACCATATCCGAAATAAATACTCTGGTTATTTCTAACAACCAAGTTCACACATAACATGATAACATGCACTCAGAAAATTCCCTGAAACATACAATATATCACTCATATCGTAATATCCTGCACTGAGAAGATTCTCAGAATATTCAAATATATTTAACACACATCATGACTAAGCAATTAAATTACAGCAAGGGATCCGGGCCACAACCCGGTTCCATCATTTCTGTCATGGCTCCAACCCAGACTATATTATCATTGTCCTAGCTCCATACCATGTCCTGGCTCCAACGCGGACTATATTAGCATTGTCCTAGCTCCAACCCTGACTATATTAGCATTGTCCTAGCTCCAACCCTAACTATATTACCATTGTCCAGGCTCCAACCCGGACTATATTACCATTGTCCTGGCTCCAACCCGGACTATATTATGCTAAGGTTCTGGCTTCAACCCGAACCTACTTACCATTTAGTCAGAGAATGCCAAAGCATTACAAGAGTAGGCATTAAGCATACCTTGGTCTTAATGAGCCAAACAAAACTAGTGTAATCTACTACTACAAGCACACACTAGTATATTCATGTTGTAGCCAAGAAAGAGAAAGAATAACTTACTTGGAGTCCTTATCTCCCAGTCGGATCTTTAACACTGTTATTCGTTTTCCCTTTCGCCGTTACTATAATTAATACATTGTACTCAGATTAAACAATGGCATAATCTTATAGCTAATATTCTATGATAGCTACAAGCAATAAAGTTCTCTTTGAGACTCTATACAATAGCCTCTTATACACCTTACAATGTATACGGCCGAATTTTGTTTCAATCTTTATAGTAACATGAGAAAATCGGCCTCACCGCAACACGCTCCCCGTGTCGTGCATCTTAATATTCTTTAATCAAAGAACTCTCTTATCGGATAATTTGTATTTTGGTTTTAGGAAAAGGAGTTTTACTCAACTAATAACTTTAGAAAAGTACTAACTTGTCGTCTTCTTACGAAAATTTACCGTTTTCTATTATTTACCAAAATATCGCTTTTTGACCCTTTACAAATAATATCTGACAATGTTATCTCGTTCTCTTAAAGGTTCTACAAAACCCAACTCCCGTTCTTACCATTTTTATCCATAACCTATGATCTCTTCTTATATGATTTTTTAAAAGAAGGGAAATTGGAGCCTTAACTTAAAAATGGTAAAAATCAACTTTTAAATTAACTCAAGCTGATTTGGGATTGGTTAAGTCTCCAAATCCTTAGTTATCTTTGCAAAGGATTACTTCTTCTCATTTCTAAAACTTTACTTCCACTATTTAATTTAAAGGGGGTAAAAATCTCCTTTTTAAATTTTTCCCTAAGTTTAGTTTTGGGCAAGAACTCTTAAACTATCGTTCACGTATTCTGTGTCATAAGGACGGGAACTAGGTGAAAGCCTCGCGTCAAAACTTTTTTTAGGTTAAGAGAACTAACCTCCCAAAAATCATTTTTCGTTAAGGTTCGAAATTACTACCTTTCAGTTTTTAGGGCAAAATTAGAAAAATCGTTTCTCTTAAACCGTGACATATTTTTCTATTATATTTTACATGAGCCTTTAAACACATCCTAAATAATTCCCATCAAAATTTTATAACTTTTGGAATGGCAAAACCCATTCAACTTTTTAAAGTAATATGGGCAGTGTCTGCTGCCCAGAAGTTTTTCCCAGATTTTAAGATAACTTTGAAAATTTATTTCTCCTACACCGTAGCCTAGATCTTTCTTAAATTTTATAGAGATCTTTATACATGCCTAAATTAGCTTCCTTAAAAATTTCATGATTTTTGGAATAACAAAACGGATCAAAATGTTTAAAGCAATCTGGGCAGTGCTTGCTGCCCAGATGTTTTGTTTCCAGATTCTAGGGCAAACTTTGAAAAATCATATCTCTTATTACTTAACACATTTTCCTCTAAACGTTTATAGTGACCCTTATACATGTTTAAACTAACACCCTACCAAATTTCATAGCTTTTGATTAGTAAAACCCTTTCAAAAGTCAAAACAATCTGGGTAGTGCATGCTGCCTAGAAATTTTCCAGATTTACATCAAAATGTCAAAACGTTCATAACTTGGGTTTAAAAAATACCTTTTTACGATTTTCCAAAGCCTATCATAAAGTACGCACAAGGAACTATGCAACTACACAATTATTTTTCACAAACAGAGAGAGTAGGGTACCATCTGACCCTTTGGAAGTCAGACCACAAATTCTTGGCAGCATGCATTTTCACACAACTTGGCAACACTAAGCACATCTAGCATAACCCTAGCCACATGAATGCATGCAAATCATCAAATCAACCAATATAACCCTTAAGAATTAAATAAACTCCAATGGCCAATAAAATACTCTATACAACCAGTTCTACTAATATAAACCATAAATACTCAAGAACCAACCAAAACATTTGATGGTTCTATCTTAGAGATGAGGTTCCCTTAGCTTTTCAAACTTACTCCTTGTGTTTTATACACTCAAACCGAGCCCCAATAGCTCGACAAACAGATTTTTAAGAGAGTGTTAGGGTAGAAGATTTTAGATGAGTGGAAAAACATAAAAACTCTAGAACCATTACCTTCGTTTTCACTAGATCACCAAAAAGCTTCAAACATTAAGATTCTCCTAGAACCACCTCTCTTGAACCCTAGAATACAAGATCCATGCCATGCATGGCCATTATATCTCATGCATGCATATCCACCACTTAGGGTTTCAGATTTGAAGAAGGGAAACAAAGTGACAAGGTTTCAGACTTACTTGTACACTAGTCTTCCTTGAGCTTCTTTTCCTTCATTGGAGAGTGAGTGTCAAAGCTTGAGGAGAGGAAGGAAATGCATCCATGGAGGCTTGGGGAAGCTCTCAGTTTTGGGAGGGTTGAGGGGAAAAGAGAAGCTTGTTTGAGCGGAAATGGGTTGAGAGAAAGTGAATAGTTTTTCTTTTGTGAAAAAAAAAAAGATTAAGGAAAATAATGTGGAAGAGCACTAATCATTAGGGTAGTCTCTTGATCTTCCCTAGGGTAGGTTCCTAGACTCTTGAGTACACTAGCGCATAGCCTAGCCGCCCATCACACCCTCTCTCCTCCCTTGGAAAAGACTTTTATGCTCTTGCCTATTTTTACCTCACTTTAAAGTACTTAAGGGTCATTTTGGTAATTTCACTCTCTAAAATTCCCTAAATTTTTACCCTATAGTTTTTAAATATCTCCAAGCTTAATTAATTAAGTTAAATTTGACCCAAAAAAAATTAAATTTGTTACATATCACATAATTTTGGTAATTTTATCAAATTGACAAAAATGTCCTTAGAGGCTCAAGCAAGAAATTTTCATTCTTAAGCCCGGTCGATTGGAATTAAATCCTCAATCACTTTTTCTTAAATTTATTGGCTCGACTATACAGTCCCAGTTGCCAAATATTTTTATGCCATAGTATTCATCATTTTACCTAATCCGAGATTTTTCCATTATTAGGGCTTGCCCCTCAGTCCAAGACCAATTTTCTTTGCATAGGCCTAAACCTTTTACCAAATTAGCACATCGGCTATAAAATTCACGAAATAACATAATTTCACATAATATTATTTATCAAAATAATATTTCACATAATTCTTCGTTGGCTCCAACTGGATACTAACGGGTGTTCAAAACACGGGATGTTACATCGGGTACATAGCAATATGGTGTTGGTGGGTCAGGCACATAATAAGATGGTGTTGGTGGGTCGAACACATAGTAAGATGGCGCTAGTGGGTTTGGCACAAATGGTGGGATTCAAATATTGGATCCTAAATCGCTATGTTGGGCCATGAAAGATCTCAAATTTTCCTCTTGCTTACGAAAACGTTCTTCTAGACGCGCTTCTTGTTGACGAAGTCTTTCCTCAAACTCATTTCTCATAGCGCTAGGCGAACCAATAGCTTTTGATTTCTCTTTCATGTTGGTAGGTTTCAGAGTATCCCAAAACAATGCAGGGGACACACCGTGACCTTTAGCCCGAACATGCCCTTGTGGCTCGGGAGTGCCCAATGCCCTTGTCAACACATCATCACGACCATGGGGTTCCCTGTAACGCCGCGCGTTTAGGGCATTGGGGAAACATTAGTTTTGGGTATTTTAAATCCTTGTATTATGTATTATTTCAGAAGAACATTTTATGTTACAAGAAGTTCTTGATGTTTGAATGCTAGCCATATTGTGGTAAGTGGGGGTTTTTTTTAGAAATCGAGACCTTTGGTAGGGGACTTGGTCAAAAACCTTGATTGGGTAAAAATCTCAGATAAAATATTCTTGATTGAATAATTATGGAAAAACTAAGTTTGAGCATAAACTTAAAAAAAATAACTATAGGTTATTTTAATAATAAAATATAATAAGTTTGGTGATGTCACATTATATTTAAATTGATTTTTCTCACTAAGAAAAATTAATCAAAATTGTACTCCATGCTAAATGCCTTTTTGACCTTATGTTCAAGCTTATTTGAGGATTAATATATTTAAATTAAGGGCACTTTGAGGCATGTGTGGCTGGTTATGTAGAGTGCCTGAGTGGGAAAAACTTGCCCAATTGAACTTCAAGAAAAATACCCATCATTATTTTCCCATGTTATCATCTTTTCTTATTGAAAAGAAAACTAAACTAACCCAACACAAAAACTCGCCACCCAAAGACCCCAACCGAACCTTCCCTCTCTATTACTCTATTTAAAAAAAAATATCAGCACACACTCATCTCTCTCAAAGCTCTCTTCTCTCTCTAGAAACTAGAGCACCATCGAAGAAGCTCCATTGAAGGCTTTGCAAAAAGCTTGAACCAAAGTTAAGAAAAAGGGGTGAGTTCTCTTGTTCTTCTTACCATCTTTATTTTCCTTCTTCTTCCTATGTTGACCGAACCTTTAAGGGTTCTAAAACTCTATGCATGCTGGTTTAACACTCACCATAACTATCATTTCAATCCTAGGTGTAAATGATGTAAGTTTGAGCACCATCATCTATGTGCATGCAAGCTTAGAAGGAAATTTTTGAAAAAGGTAAACCCTAGAGCGAACTCTTTTTAATCACCCCTCTCCTTTTCTTTTTCTAACTCTATAATCTTATTCTTAGTGTTTATGGGAAGAGATTTAAGTGTGTGAAGTGTTGAGAAATGGTCTGAAATGCTAAGAGGTCAACCACCCCAAAGGCTTGAACATAAAGAGGTAAAAATCTTGATTCTTACCATAACATTTCAATGGCTTTAGCAAATCTGAATTTGATTATCGTTTTGTGAGTTAAATTAGTTATTTGGGTTTTAATAAGGTTATTTAGTGGGATGATGATGCATGCATTGTTAGGAAAACTTATACATGATCTTTATTTATTTTCATGTAGATCTAATATTAAACAAATTAATATGAGATAACCTAGAACATGTTTCGAAAATTGAATTCAAAGAGAAACAAAGACAAGAATACTTACAGTATACGCAGTGGAATGAAAGAGTCATTTCTTCAATTTCTCTAACTCTTGTATCCTCTCCGTCGTAGAGTATTATCAAGAAACTGAACCGATCTTCTATTTTCTTCACAGCCTTCCAATGTATCCTTAGAATCACCTAGACTAGTGTGGGAAATTCTCAACACATGAGATAGATATAGAGAGAAGAAGAGAAAATAACAAAGAGGCTTAGAAAAGGGTTTGTGTTTAGAGAGAATCTAAAACTATCAGAAAACCAGTGATTAAACTTATGACTTGACTTCTCTCTAAGCACTCCTTTTATAGACTCAATTAGGCCATTTAATTTAATTAAAAATCAATAAATAATAGTCATTTTAAAGCCCTAGGTCGAAATTATCATGAGCTTTAGGCCTATGAAATTTCTCATTTGATTATAAGCCCATTGGACTTAAAAACAAAGCCTGTATTATTTTCTATTGATTTAATTAATTAAATAATCATTTAAATCTTTTATCAAATTAATTATTTATAATTTGAACATTGATTTAAACTTATTTATTAATTTAGATACCAATTTATCTTAATTAACAAATCTGCCATGATTTCTCTTTTCTTCTCAAAATTACATAACTCTGTGAAACTATCTAAAATTGACTTGGTCAACTTTGATAATTCTAATAGATAATTAAATCAATTAATTGAGACTATCTAGATGATTTTATCCAAGGTAAAATGGGGACCATGGGCCTATGAAATCAAGCTCCAATAAGTTATCATAAATCTAACAAATAAATTTACTAACTTATTGTAATGACCTAACTATTTCTAAGACCTTGGACCATTAGATCTACTATACATAGCTACTATTTTGGGAAAGATACATAAGAAATAATATAAATTTATTAAATCTCGAAATATTGTATCAAATACATAATAATAAAAAATATGGCATGGGTACCCATTTTTTAAAACATAAAACATAATTTTAGACTAAAGAAAATTGTTTACAAAACTAAATGCGGAAAAACATGATTTAAAAGACTAAAAATAAATAACTTCATCCTCGATCGACACGCAGTCCACACATTCCATCCATCCTCAACACACAAGCCAAGCTACCAAGAATCCTTCCGCCTTCCATATTCATTTTCCTACATCACACTAAAAATAAAGGAATGAGCCTAATGCCCAGCAAGGAAAAACTACTAACACTATAAACATACACATAAAGTCATATCATAACATATGAAAAAAAAAACATATCATAAACATATACTATAAGCATACCATAAACATATGTCATATACTACTACAACGGCCATTATACTACTTGGGGCTTGTAAACTAAACAAGTCATATTCCCAATAGATTGGTGGGGCTTGCTATCAAGCAAGTCATATGCCCATAAATTATTGGGGCTTGCTAGCTAGACAAGTCATATGCCCAAGGTCTAATACCATACTATACATAATGTTGACATATCATAACACAACATATGTAGGCCCCGGAATCCCTAATGCGGTTTAATGGCTGGATTAGTAGGTCGAGAGGGCCATAACTGTCTAATTATGCCATTAAATGATTATATGCATGTTTATGTGAATTATATTATAATAAGATATTAAATGCATGCATGTGGGTCCACATTTCATTACGTGGGTGTTTTGGTAATTTGGTCCGTTGAGGGCATAATTGTATATTTGTATGCATGTAGGTGATATATTGTTGAGACCACATTATACTGTGGGTTTGTTCGAGCTATTCGGCATGAGACGACCTTGGAATATTAATTAGCGGTCTAGTCATAACAGGTTTAAGTTCAAGGCTCGGGATGAGTCTTGGGGTGATTTTAATGATTAGAGCGTTGCTGGGAATTAAAGGGTAACGGGATATGAATTATTGGTGTTTGAGAATATTGAGAATACCGGGAATTGGAGATCGTTAATTATGATCAACGAGATAAGTGGGAAATACCAATTTTTCCCTTAGGAGCCTTTAGAAACCCTTATTAGACCTAGGGGTATTTTGGTCTTTTCACCCCCATGATAGATATAAGCCATTGAAGGCTGTAGAAAGAAGAGAAAATAGAGTAACTTCAAAAGCTTCTCCCGTACCCATTTTCTTCCTGTTTTCTCAGTGATTTTTGAGCCTAACTTGAGGATTCAAGCTTGGGAAGTAAGTCTTGTGAGCTTGGGAGTGTGTTCCACCATTGAAGAGCATCATAATTTGAGCTTGATGTAAGTTTATAGCCATTAAAATCCCTGGTTTGCTCTGTTTTAGTTCTGGTTTTCAGTTGGGATTGCTAGGTTGGATGATTGGTTTTGTTGGGAGTTTTGGCTAGGGTTCTTGTGGTTGTGATGCTTGGGGTATGTGAGGATGGTTTTTGGGTTCATTTGGCACAAAAAATAAGGTTTGGAAGCATTGGAATCGAGTTGGAATTGAAGGAGTTGAAGGAAGAGATTCCAGGGGAGTTCCTGGTTGAGGGTAGTGCTACATCGCCCATCAGAGGGTGCTATAGCGCTACACAGGTTTTTGTTGGGCGGTTTAGGGTTCTGAGTATAGCGCTGGGGCGCTAGTGAGTAGCACTATAGCGCTACTCTATTCCTCTAGAATCCTGTTTTTAGTGTTTTTAAGGGTTTTTGGCTCGAGGTTTCAATCCTTAAGGCTCGGGATCGAATCTACTCACCGTGTGGGCATGTTTCGAGGTCCCGAGAGTGGGGTTTAGGTTAAGACTCTTTCATTGTTGATTTTCATTAATGGAGGTTATAATTTGTTATGATTAGGTAACCACTAAGGAGTCAAAAGGTCGATCGTTCTCAGGAGTCACTCTTATTATATTTCTCGCTCGAACCAGAGGTAAGAAAATTGCACCCTGTGTATATGACATGCATGATTGTTGTTGAGGATGTTGTTTACTTGTGTATGGCATTGATTAGTCAGGGACGGCACTGGTCGCATATTACTGACCTGAGAGTCAGAAACGGCATAAGCGTCCTGAACGCAGGGCTGATTAAAGATTAGATCTAATCGATATCAGTGTTGAATGACTCTAAGGCATTAATGCTAGACCAACCCTAAGGTTGATGAAACTTATAAGCGCTTGACTAGTCTAAGCTAGTTACTCAGAGAGGGCCTAAGGCCTAGGTGACTGCTTGTCACATGGCAAGGGAGCAGAATCCCATGGTTATGACTCTATGGTCCTGAGGTAGGTTATGTTGGTGACTAGTCATCATGCACCTATCCTGTTTAAGCTAGTGAAAGGTTCACTTATTTGTTAAGCCCTGGTGACCCTATCGTCACATGGCTAAAGGGAACTGAACCCACTTTAGTGACTATTCCAATTGTCACTCCTCTATATTGGACTGAAAGTCCTGAATGATTATTATGATCATTGTTGATATTATATTCATGCGTTATTGTGTTTTCTTGCTGGGCTTTGGCTCATGGGTGCTATGTGGTGCAGGTAAAGTGAAAGAAAAGCTCACCCAACCTTTAGTGGAGAGCTTAGGTGGTGATGTGTACATATGCAGCCGCTTGACCACCACGGCCAAGGAGTTCTCAGAGGAACTAGGGGGTTTACCCTATTTTTGCTGCTTAGGTCGGCAGGTTTGTAAATTTGAAACAGAAATGACCATTTTGAGTTGTTAATAACTTGTAAATATTTTTATCGGCCCATGAACAGTTTTATGCGTTAAATAAATTTATCCTTTCCTTTTTATTGGGTTTCCACCTTAGCCTGTTAATAACACTAGAAGCACGTTTTTAACCAAAGGACTCGGGTAGCGAGTCAAATTTCCGTTTCACTGTTCACTGTAACTGTTCTGGGGTAACTAGGTCGTTATAACATAAGATAACATAACATATAATATAAGCATAACATATCATATAAGCATACCAAATTCTATCCTATTTTCCTTACCAACACCAGGATATTTGAGAACAAAGACGAGATTTGGAACACTCCTAAAACCAACAATACAAATGATGAGTATTTCTAAAGAATAAAGAATGAAAAGACTAGAACTAAACCACCAAGAGAAAACTTATCGAAGAGACACCTTAAGTTCAAAGAACTTAAAAACCTAACCACAAAACCATAAAAAAAGTTAGAACCTAAATAAAAACTAATGAAACTAAGGAATCAAACATGATTGAACTTAAGAATAAGGATACCTTTGTTGACCTTATAGATTGGCCTAACTCCAATATTGAAATACTCTAATCCTTACACTCCAAGTGTTTGGTAAAGCTTAAGAATGATAAGCCTTTTTTTTTCCTTTCCCACCCAAGTGTATCACTCTTATGTTCTCACTAACACCTTGGAGTATGATCATAGCTGAAGAGTAAGTGAAAGGGCTGGGTTCTAAGTCCTATTTATAGAGTTCTAGGAATAAAGATCTTCTTTTTGGCTTTGAATAAAAATAATGAATTTAATTGAAAATATTTGAATATTCTTTAGTCAAAGGCTTAGGACTTGGTCAAATTTTTCGGAGAGAGGTTTAAGGAGTCAAAGCTTGATTTTTAAAATTAAAAACAAATAGAATCCTAACTTCTAACTCCCTAAATCTCGTAACTCTAAACTCACCTGCAGTAAAATCAACATAACTAGAGCTTTAGAACTCTGATTTAGAACATCTTTATACTGTTAGAAAGTTAAGTCAATTATCTACAAATTTCTAGAAATACTATTTTTCGAAATTCATAACATAACTGAGTTAAAAATAGGTCGGAAGTTACAGTACCCTAAAGTTACGGAAAATCTATTTAATTATCTAAATAACAACCTAATCTACAAATAAATAAAATTGTGACAAATGTCATGCTCCTAACAGATTCTGGTGAAAAATAAGTCTTATATTTCCCTTATTTTATCATTAAAATAATAATTCTTTAATAATCATGCATATGACAAGTGTCATAATCCTATTGGCTCTAACTAAACCTTAGGAATAACCATACTCATGACAAGTGTCATATTCTTATTGGCTCTATCAAAACCTTAGGTTATAATAATTATCATATTAATAACCAGCAATATTAATCAAACCTTATGTTATAATTAATATTCTTAAACTATAGGTTAAACTTATCAAATCCATAACTATTGCTAAGAGTTTCCAACTAAGTCCTGATTTGAACCAAAATCCATGAAATCTAACATACTACAAACTAATACTAGATATTCCTACTACTATTACTATCTAACTAGCTAAGTAAAATTCTTGGACTCTACAATTCTCCCCTACTTAAAAGAATTTCGGCCCCAAAATTTACTTATCAAACAATTCCGGATACCGATCGAACATGTCTTCCTCCAACTCCCACATTGCCTCCCGTTCAGAACTATTTCTCCATAGGACTTTGACTATCAAAAACTCTTAGACCGTAATTCTTTCATCCCTCTATCTAGGATGCTAATCGGTCGTTCCTCGTAACTCAAGTCTTTCTGGAGTGCTATCGTATCGTACTTGAGGACGTGAGATGGGTCTGACACATATTTATGCAACATCGAGATGTGAAATACATTATGAATATCTGCTAAAGCTGGCGGTAGGGCTAACCTATATGCAACTGCTCCCGCTTTGTCCAATATCTCAAAAGGACCTATAAACCTGGGACTAAGCTTGCCTTTCTTCCCGAACCGCTTCACACCTTTCATATGAAATATTCTTAAGAAAACTTGATCTCCGACTTTGAATTCCACATCACGCCGCACAGCATCCGCATAACTTTTCTAACGGCTTTGAGTAGCGAGTATACGCTTTCTAATCAGCGCTACTACATCCTGAGCTCCTCTAACAGCTTCAGGTCCAAGTACTTTCCTTTCTCCTACCTCGTCCTAATGCAACAGCGATTGACCCTTCTTCCATAAAGTAGCTTGTAGGGTGCCATCCTGATTGTTGACTAGTAGCTATTGTTGTAGGAGAATTCTATCAGCGGCAAATACTTACTCCAAGATCTCGATGTAAACACCGATCCTCTATCGAATACTATTTTCTTAGAGATTCTATGCAATCATACTAGTTCTTAAACTTAAACATTTGCGTATTGATCTGTTGTGTACGAAGTCTTAACAGACAGGAAATGAACTGACTTGGTTAATCTATCTATTACTATCCAAGCTGAATCATGCTGCTTACTTGTTCGTGGCAAACTCGTCACGAAATCTATGGCTATATCATCCCATTTCCATTTTGGAATGATAAGTGGTTGCAATAAGCCTGCAGGCCACTGATGTTTTACTTTCACTTGCTGGCATACCAAGCATTTAGACACATACTCTGCTATATCTTTCTTCATTCCTAGCCACCAATATAACACTTTAAGGTCGTGAGTCATCTTGGTCGACCCTGGGTGAACTAAGTATGGTGTATTGTGCGCTTCTTCTAAAATCGTCATCTTAATCCCTTGATCGTTTGGCACGCATACCCGATCCTTATATCTTAATAACCCTTGACTTGATATTGAGAAATCTGTGGCCTTCCCTTTTCTAACTGCATCCATATGTGTTACTAACGTGTCATCATGCACTTGCCCATTCTGTATATCTTCTAACAGGCTTGACTGGATGGACTAGTTCGTCAGGTTACCAATGACTACTTCTATTCCAGCATTGATCAGCTCCTGCTGTAGCAACTTTTCTATTCCAGCTAATGATGCTAGACTTCCGTAATTCTTCTTACTTAGCGCATCAGTAACTACATTTTCCTTAAGGCGTAGGCTATCACCTTATCATTCTACATCATCACACAACCCAATCCTTGCTTTGATGCATCACAATAGACTACAAACTTATCATTGGGTGTCGGTACACAAAGTACTGGTGCTGAGCATATACTTGAGCAACTGGAAACTCTCTTCACACTTATCCGTCCAGTTGAACCTTTGCTGCTTCTGGGTCAGGTTGGTAAGTGGAGTGGCTATCTTAGAAAAGCCTTCTATAAACCTCCGGTAATAGCCTGCTAGTCCCAGCAAACTTCTTACCTTAGACGCGTTCTTTGGTCTTGGCAAATCTTTACAGTCGCTACCTTAGATGGGTCTACCGCAATCCCGTCCTTGGATACTATGTGGCCGAGAAATGCTACTTGTGAAAGCCAAAATTCACACTTCTTGAACTTGGCGTAAAGCTGATGCTCCTTTAGTCGCAGCAAGATCAACCTTAAATGTTTCTCATGCTTGACTTTATCCTTTGAGTACACCAAGATATCGTCAATAAATACTACGATGAATTTATCCAAGTAGTCCTTAAAGACCCTATTCATTAAATCCATAAACGCGGCTGGAGTGTTGGTAAGACCAAAAGACATAACTAGAAACTCATAATGTCCATAACGAGTTCTAAAAGCTGTCTTGGGAATATCCTATTCCCGTACCTTGAGCTGATGATACCCGGACCATAGATCAATCTTTAAAAACACGGTCGCTCCTCAGAGTTGATCAAACAAGTCGTCAATCTGGGGTAGTGGGTACTTATTCTTAATTGTCACCTTATTCAGCTCGCAGTAATCTATACACATCTGCATGCTTCCATCCTTCTTCTTCACAAATAGTACCGGTGCTCCCCATAGCGAATGGCTCGTTCTAATGAAACCCAAGTCTAAGAGTTCTTCTAACTACATCTTTCACTCCTTCAGTTCGGTAGGAGCCATCCGGTATGGTGCCTTGGAGGTAGGCTCAGTGCCCGGTACTAATTCGATTGTGAAGTCAATTTTTCGCATCGGCGGCAATCCTAGCAAGTCGTCAGGAAATACCTCTAGAAATTCCCTTACAATATGTACATCTCCGACCTTTAGTGGTGTTCCTTTTACCATATGCGTAACGCTAGCTAAGAATGTGTGACATCCTTTTTCTATCATCCTCTAAGCTTTGAGAGATGAAATAAGCGGCATATGTAATCCTAAAACTTTTCCTATATAGCATCGTTTCTGATCGTCAAGAGTCTCGAACATCACTTTCTTACGTCTGCTATCGATGGTTGTGACATGCCTTGCTAGCCCGTCCATGCCTAATATCATGTCGAAGTCTTTGATCTCTTGTTCTATTAGGTCTTCTTCTAGTTCTACGTTCTCAATTTTGATCAGTACGCCTCGTACTATCCGTGATGATAGGAAAATTTTACCCGAAGGCAACTATGTCACAAACCTAGTTCTACAAGGTTTGTCTAATTTCTCTATCATTCCTAACGAGATATACGAGTATGTTGCTCCCGAATAAAACAATACTAGAACATATACTATCGAGGATAGGAATCTGACCTGCAATTGCTTTGTTACTAGCGTTAGCTTCTCCTTGGGTTAAGACAAATGCCCTGGTAGGAACCATCGTATTGTCCATTTTCTCCTCTTGGTTGAGCTGGGGACACTGCCTCCTTCGGTGACCTTCCTGACCATAGTTGAAGCATCCCTTGATGTTTGCATGACATTCCCCAAGATGTTTCTTTTGGCACTTAGAGCATTGCGGGTATTCTAGATAACCTGACTTATTTCCTTCGTTGATTATTCGTGCTCTTTTATCACCATTGGCCTGCTTATCATCAGGATGCCTTCTCTTTTGACCATTACTATTACTATTGCTATGCTGACGGCTGTTGTTGTGGTTGTTCCGACCATTCTGAGGTTGACCCTGTTGTTTACGCTCAGGCATACTAGCCTTCTCCTTACTAACATTCGCCTAAAACCTTTATACTTTTATTTCCGTTTCTAGAACATCGGTATAGGTAGTATTTCCCGGGTTTGCTAGCTTAACCCCTAATTCAATCTTTTGTCTAAGTCCTCTAACGAACTTGGTCACCCTCATAAAGTCAGTTGGAACCAACTCTGGTGCAAACTTGGCTAATCTGTCGAACTGCCGAGCATATTCTACTACCGATAAGTTGCCCTGCTTCAAACTAGCGAACTCTTTGACCCTTGTAGCGATGACTGCCGAGTTGTAATACTTTTTGTGGAACAGCTCCACAAATCTTGTCCATGTCATGGTACCGACATCGTTAGTCTGCTGAACTAAGTCCCACCATATTCTAGCATCCTTCTTAAGCAGAGACGAAACACAGGATATGCGGTCCGCATTGCCGAGATACATATGCGCTAGGATCGGCTCTACATTTCTGAGCCATTCTTCTACCTCAAAGGGGCCTGTTGTCCCTTCAATGTTTAGAGTGTGTTGCTTACGAAACCACTCATAGATTGGCTCCATGTGCTGAGCTGGGTATGGCGCATAGTTCGCCATTGGCCATCCCCCATAAGGACCTACTTGATGGGGTACTTGAGCCATTTGCTGAGGCTATGGTTGCAGCTGAGGTGGAAGCTGAGTCTGAGTTTGCTGTCGCTGTTGCTGCAGTAATTCCTCCACTTGTTGTCGTAGTCATGCAATTTCTGTAGTGTTGTCAACCGGTGGCAGCAGCGCTCTTTCTTTAGCAGCAGCATTGGTTGCACGCCTTCCCCTTATGTGAACTGGAGGGGCTTCATAAGTTTCAGGAGCAACGCTTGAGGCATTGGCGTTGTTGCGAGCAAATCTTCTAAGCGATATCTTCAGCAAAGTTCTAATAGTCAAGGAAACATATTAGAACTTACCCTAATAGGCTCTAAGGCAAAAACTTAATCTAAGCAAACATAACTCGGACCTATTAATTATGATTTCTTATGAAAAAATGATGTAAGCCTTCTTTATGATTAAGGCCTGTTTCTAAACTTAGAAAAATAAGCCATCTTTATAATTACGAAGTCTGTTTCTAATCATCCTATATGACTTAATTCTCAGGCTCGAAACTTGTTGTTGTTCCAAAGTTAACCATATTGAGGGAGGGCTGGGATCAGTAAAATCGTTCCCACTACTATGGCCCCCTAAACTCTCAATATAGAACCCGGTTCATTGATTTGTATCCACCCTCACCGAACTTGGTCATTACTTATTAAATTTATTATTTATTATGATTGTAAAAAAAATCAAACTCATACATGTCATTCAAAAATAACAATGATATTTATTTGGAAAAAAAAGTTTTCACTATGTACAATCATAAATGCGAAGATAATAAATAAAATAAATAACGAAAAATAAACTACTTTACAAACATTCTTAACTGAAAACATAAGGGCTAAAACGTTAACTAAACACATAATCATAACAACTATAACATAAACAACTTACATTGGCGGTTAGATTCGGAGCTTGAGCATTTGTATCAAGGAGAACTTCATGTAAATGGACAGTTGCTCTGATACCAACTGTAATGACCCAACTATTTCTAAGACCTTGGACCATTAGATTTACTATACATAGCTACTATTTTTGGAAAGATACATAAGAAATAATATAACTTTATTAAATCTCGAAATATTGTATCAAATACATAATAATAGAAATTATGGCATGGACTCGTTGATTAAAACATAAAACAAAATTTTAGACTAAAGAAAATTGTTTACAAAACTAAATGTGGAAAAATATGATTTAAAAGACTAAAAATAAATAACTTTATCCTCGATCGACACGCAGTCCACACATTCCATCCATCCTCAACACACAAGCCAAGCTCCCAAGAATCCTTCTGCCTTCCATATTCATTTTCCTTCATCACACTAAAAATAAAGGAATGAAACTAATGCCCAGCAAGGAAAAACTACTAACATCATAAACATACACATAAAGTCATATCATAACATATGAAAAAAAACATATTATAAACATATACTATAAGCAAACAATAAACATATATCATATACTACTACAATGGACATTATACTACTTGGGGCTTGTAAACTAAACAAGTCATATGCCCAATAGATTGGTGAGGCTTGCTAGTCAAGCAAGTCATATGCCCATAAATTATTAGGGCTTGCTAGCTAGATAAGTCATATACCCAAGGTCTAATATCATACTATACATAATGTTGACATATCATAACACAACATAAGATAACATAACATATAACATAAGCATAACATATCATATAAGCATACAAAATTCTATCCTATTTTCCTTACCAACACCGGGATATTTGAGAACAAAGACGGGATTTGGAACACTCCTAAAACCAACAATACAAATGATGAGTATTTCTAAAGAATAAAGAATGAAAAGACTAGAACTAAACCACCAAGAGAAAACTTATCGAAGAGACACCTTAAGTTCAAAGAACTTAAAAACCTAACCACAAAACCATAAAAAAAGTTAGAACCTAAATAAAAACTAATGAAACTAAGGAATCAAACATGATTGAACTTAAGAATAAGGATACCTTTGTTGACCTTATAGATTGGCCTAACTCCAATATTGAAATACTCTAATCCTTACACTCCAAGTGTTTGGTAAAGCTTAAGAATGATAAGCCTTTTTTTTTTCCTTTCCCACCCAAGTGTATCACTCTTATGTTCTCACTAACACCTTGGAGTATGATCATAGCTGAAGAGTAAGTGAAAGGGCTGGGTTCTAAGTCCTATTTATAGAGTTCTAGGAATAAAGATCTTCTTTTTGGCTTTGAATAAAAATAATGAATTTAATTGAAAATATTTGAATATTCTTTAGTCAAAGGCTTAGGACTTGGTCAAATTTTTTGGAGAGAGGTTTAAGGAGTCAAAGCTTGATTTTTAAAATTAAAAACAAATAGAATCCTAACTTCTAACTCCCTAAATCTCGTAACTCTAAACTCACTTACAGAAAAATCAAGATAACTAGAGCTATATGACTTCGATTTAGACCATCTTTATACCGTTAGAAAGATAATTCAATTATCTACAACTTTATAGAAATATTATTTTTCGAAATTCATAACATAACTGGGTCAAAAATAGGTTGGAAGTTACAATACTCTAAAGTTACGGAAAATCTATTTAATTATCTAAATAACAACCTAATCTACAAATAAATAAAATTGTGACAAATGTCATGCTCCTAATAGATTCTGGTGAAGACTAAGTCTTATATTTCCCTTATTTTATCATTAAAATAATAATTCCTTAATAATCATGCATATGAAAAGTGTCATAATCCTATTGGCTCTATCTAAACCTTAGGAATAATCATGCTCATGACAAATGTCATATTCTTATTGGCTCTATCTAAACCTTAGGTTATAATAATTATCATATTAATAACCAGAAATATTAATCAAACCTTATGTTATAATTAATATTCTTAAACTATAGGTCAAACTTATCAAATCCATAACTATTGCTAGGAGTTTCCAACTAAGTCCTGGTTTGAACCAAAATCTACGAAATCTAACATACTACAAACTAATACTAGATATTGCTACTACTACTACTACTACTACTATCTAACTAGCTAAGTAAAATTCTGGGACTCTACACTTATTAATTCCTCGTGACTCCACTATAAACTCGGAATTACACTCTTGAATTCATAGAACGCTCTATAACAAATATAGATACACTATTAATTTTCCATCGTTACAACCATAATTGTCACTCTATCCTCTATAGACGGTCTACAATGAGATAGGACTAAAATACCGTTTTACCCCTCATTGTATTTTATCCTTAAAACACTTGGTTCTTTGTAAATGATATTTTAGTAAACTAATTTAATTACTGAAATGAGATCTCTATCATTTTAACACCTTGAACCAAACTAAAAGGAAACCAGCATTTCACTTCTTCATCAGAAGCTATAGATGTTCATATCTATGATTAACACTCCCACTCAATTATACTACCGAGTTCCCAAGATGAAAGTATGGGCTAGCCTGTAGGGTAAGCTGGTAACGAACAAGTCAAAGAACTCAAATAATACAATCAGTTAGAATACTAACCACTCAAAATTGAGATTGAATTGACCTATGGTCAACTATATGATATGACTAGAGTAGATAATAACGGTATGTTTACTTATCTTATCAACTGTCAATATCAGTCCAGTCCGATGTAACAAATACATCCGATCTTATCTACTTTGCTAATGTTCTGGAAAGAACATAACACTATAATGTGTAAGTAGATCATATCGTAGATTGGCAAGTCAGTGTAAATCCTGTGCACTGAAAAATCTTAGGACTAACCTATTTTGAACATATAACCATATTTATATTCCACTGTGATTACGTCACTATAAATAATATTAGCTATATGCTCGGAATTTAATAGAAGATTATATTAAACAAATAATCATGAAAATAAAACATGTGTACAAAGTGATTGACCAAGTCAAAAAAATGATTTCTATTCTTTTATTGATAATAAAATGAGATTACAAAGAATTTGGATTTTAATTAGGGCATAAAACCCCAACATTCATGTGGTTTATGTGGTGTTTGGTCGCTTGGAATCCAAAGTTCCATAGGATTGGTTGATGCATGCTTGCTGCCAAAAACTTTCAGTGGCTTCCAAAGGGCCAAATCTTACCTAAACAACCTAATTATTCAATGATTTTTTTTAATGTATTATTTGGAAATATTACATGATTTTAACATCTTGAACAACTGAGAAATGTTTTATATAACTCAAGTTACGAGCTTTTTGGGAATCTAGTGCAACCTGGATTAGGATTTGGCAGTTACGACCTTAAAACTTTGAACAGTTAGTTAAGTGGGTAAAAAATTATTATTTTTGTGTGAAATTTTTACTAACTATTCTGGACATATTTAATATTAATCCCATATAACAGTTTTTAAAAATTCACTATATTTTGGGAGATATAAATTTTCCAACTTAGATGTTCAAAATTGTTTGCTGTCAAGATGGTGTTGTTACAATGATGTCCAACATGCCAAACACTAGGTTATTGTCAAATTTTCAAGTGGGACTTTTAGAATTTCATTATTTTGGAAGATTAATTGATTTTAGAATTTTGAAACACTAAAAGACGTTATGTCTAGGTCAAGTTATAAGCTTTTTGTGATTGATGTGCAAGTTGGAGTGAAAAACTGACAACTTGAATAGTGCATGTTTAAGCAACGTTTTGACAAGTATACAATCAATTTTTTTAGCTGGTTTTAACTATTTAGACTCTTTTTATATTAATTAAAACCCTGAAATAGTTGACTAAGAAATACCCCATAGATTGTGAGTTTTCTTTTTTCTAAAAAGGTTGTCAAATCAAATTATGTTTTGGACAGATTTGGTTTTTAAACTTTGAGTCGTAATTCACTAGTCAAATCATGTTTATTTTTCTTAAAGTAAATATAAGATAATTTTCTATGGCTTAAGGTTTAAGATTTAAGTGGCTTAAATATAATGAGGTATTATATTTTATTGAAAAATCTTAAGATAGTACTCTTGTATGTGATAGCACTTCATTTTTCACAAAAATAATGATCACTTAGGACTAAAATTTGTTTATTTGATTAATTGAAAAAATAAAATCTTTTTTGGATAATAAAATTTATTGGTTTCTTGATTTACTAAAAATTGACCTTTTTAATTTACAAGATTAATAAATTAAAATTTTATTTGTCAAACTTGGTAATTCTAATTTCAGAATGTTTCCTTTACAATTTAAATAAAGCGAGAGACAGCGTTTAACACTTTTATTTTATAAGGAAAATAAGAAAGCGGCAATGAAATTTTTCTTTAGGCTTAAGAATGTGGTCTCTTTATGCAATTGGGAACGTATTTCCAAAATTTCTGGCACCATTATTTGTAGGTATTTTTTTATGAATAATGTTATAAGGCTATAAATTCAAGGGTTTAGTCTATGTTTTAAGATTTAAGAGCAAATGATTTTAATTAATGTATTAAAAATTTGTTAAGTTCATTCCTAATCGCTCAACTTAAAGACATAAACTTAATTAATCAAATGTCATAATCAATCCGAGTCACTATGTGGTTTCACTACAGTGTTATCTAAGCGGGAAGGCTCGCTTCTGGATAAAAGATTTCCACAAGCAAGCGCTGAGGAATCCGGGTAAGACCACACGTTAATGACTAGTATAGATAACTAAGTTATAAGCTAATAATTTGAATTATTCTTAGAAGGTTTACTCAAGATCGTGGTCCTAGAGGGTTCACACACTCATGACTAAGGTAAGCAGTCCGAGTAGCTACTGCGACGACTACGAACTCCGACTAGCTACCGGGAACTAAGAAACTGGTTCGCCACCGATGACTATGTAACTAAGGTTGGTTGGCCACCGCAACATGTAAGAAGTCCGGTTTAACGCCTGTGACATAAGAATCTGGTTAAACTCCGGGACACATAAGTAAGTTGATTCCAATTTCGGCTAGCTACCGTGACAACTATGAACTCCGGCTAGCCATCAGGGAACTAAGTAAGAAACTAGTTTGCCACCGGTGACTATATATCTAAGGTCGGTTGGCCACCGCAACATGTAAGAAGTCCAGTTTAACACCTCTGACAAAAGAGTCTGGTTAAACCCCGTGACACGTAAGTAAGTTAATTATGGAATCAAATCTCTATGACTAAGAAAGTACGTCGAATTCTTCTAGCAGTCTGGGTAACCGGTGTAACTAGTTTACACTTGTCGACGCTATGGTAAGATATGTTAAGGTATAATAAGATATGTTAAGCTATGTTAAAGGTTCCTTCGGAACCCTAAGTAAGTATGTGTGTTAAGATATGAATGACTAAGTATGTATGTACATTAAGATATGAATGACTAAGTATGTATGTATGTTAAGATATGAATGACTAAGTATGTATGTACGTTAAGATATGAATGACTAAGTAAGTATGTATGTTAAGATATGAATGACTAAGTGTGTATGTACGTTAAGTTATGAATAAATAAGTAAATATGTATGTTAAGATGACTAAGTAAGTATGTATGTTAAGATATGAATGAATAAGTAAGTATGTATGTTAAGATATGACTGAGTAAGTAAGTATGTATGTTACAAGTATAGACTGTATATATGCTCTGGGATTTTCTGTGTACAGGTGTACTTTCAGGATATGAATTTTGGTTATGAGGCATTACCATAAGTTTGATAGGACGTTCGCACGTTCTTAAATTTTATATTAAGGTAATCTCAAAGGCAAAGTGGATCAGTGAGCGCTGGAGTTTATCTAGGAGATTATACATGTGGACTAACCTTTTGGGAATTTATGTTTTGGGGACTAGAACCCATATGATAACTACGAAATTATTTTGGCCTTGTTGAATGTTTTAACATTATGACACTATAATTTACTTTTAAATATGTGCATAATTCCGAACTCTTGCATGTTTTGAAAAGTTTTTTTTTATATGGATTTTCGGTTACCTTATTTTTAGAAAATGGTTATGTTTTTCCGCAAATTATGTTAAAAGATTTTACGGGATGTTACATTCCCATTGACCCTCCTCAATGAGTTTTCGATAATGAGCCTATAAAATAGAAGTAATAAATTTGAGTTAGTTATATAAAAATAAATATGATTTATATAAGTTCAAAATATAAACCAACAATGAATATAGAAAGTAACGGTATATATAAAAACTTACAATCTTTTTTTGAACCTTAGCTGCCTCTCCAATAAGTTCTCCTTCTTTACTCTTCGGTCGACTCATCGTCCATAAGTCAGCTCTATCAATATCAGATAATTGTTGCCCAGTTTGTTGTTGAAGCATCTCTTCCACACGCACGTAGCCTCCTTTATATAGGTTGTGGTTGTATTTGTTCATTGCTCGATATTCTTGCATCTATAATCTCTTATCTTTCCACTCTAGTGTTAATCTTGAGTTGAAAAATTCTAACCATTGCTCATCATTTATGATGTCCTCAAATCCATGTGGTTTCCTAGGCGAAAATGTAGAGTCCAAGAACGTTACTTAGCTAGTTAGATAGTAGTATTATAGTATTTATAGCATTATCTTTGTAACTGTGGATTTTTTATTCAGACCGGGAATTATTTGGACACTCATAGTAGTACTTATAGATTTTCTAAGTTTAACCTATAGTTTAAGAATATTAATGTTAACCTAAGGTTTGATTATATGACTGATATTAAGGATAATATTTATTATACTATAAGGTTTAGATAAGGACCAATAGGATTTTAAGCACATGTTATGTATGGATGATTAAGGATTAAGTATTTTGAGGATTAAATTTAATAAGGGTAAAAGTTTGAATGCTATAAGGTCAGTCAGCAGCTTTGAATACATTGAGGGCTTAGTCAAGGCTGTTTACTCCATTCAAACTTAGCTAAAAATGTGTAATTTCGTGTTTAATTAATCAGTGTGTGCTGATATATCGCAGCTATATGGGGCGATATATCGCAGCATGTAGATACGGAAAACACGAGACGATGGACGACAGCCTCGGGCATACTGGCCCAGGCGATATATCGCCTACAGGGGGCGATATATCGCCTCCTTCAGCATATTTTGAAACATTTTGAAATCGTTTTCCATTCAGCCATTCAACCTCTTGATAAGTCCAGCATCTTTTTGAACGAATCTTCAGCCTCTGCTAAACGATAATTCAAACTATTTTCACCTAAAAAGCTATTATTTTTATTCAAGTAAAATTAAGATCCTTTCATTCATAAACTCTATAAATAGGACCTAGTACCCAGCCATTATTCATCTTTTGCTCTAAGTTCAGAGGCTGCAAGTGCTAAGTGAGTGTGAGAGTGTAAACACCTGGGTTGGGGAATCATAAGCTTGATCATCATAAGCTTATCAAACACTTTGGGAAGTAAGGTTTTATAGTATTTCGGTTTGAGGTGTAGATTGGTCTTACAAGTCTCCAAGGTAACCCAAAACTCTAGTTCAATTCTGTACTTTTCTTTCAAGTCTCCTAGTCTTCTACTCAGCCTCTAACCTTAATTTTTATTTTGGTTAGGAAATCTAAGTTCTTGAGCAAAAAGGTTTTGGTAATTATGTTTCTCAAAGGTTTAGTCCTTCCATTCCTTTCATTTCTTTTTCTTCAAATCTACTCACCCTGTTATATATGGTTTTAGGAGTGTTCCAAAAGTCCCAACTCTGTCCTCATATCCCGGTAACTTTGGTAAGGAAATAGGATAAAAATTCATATGTTATCTTATGTTTCTTATGTTATGATAAGTGTTATGATATGTATGTTTGTAGGCTTGGGCATATGACCCATATGACTAACAAGACCCCAAATAGATTATGGGCATATGACCTGCTTAGCTAGTAGGACCCCACTAATCTCATGGGCATATGACTTGTTTAGTCTATGGGACCCCAAGTAATAATGGCCATTATAGTATGTGTATGATAAAGTGTTATGTTAAGTTTTTATGTTTCTTATGAAATTATGTATATGAACTATGTGTTAGATTTTTCCTTGCTGGGCATTAGACTCATTCCTTTTTGTTTATATGTGCAGGAAAATAGCTATAGTGGCGGTAAGATTCATGGATGCTTGGGAGAATGTGTATCGGTGGTGAATGGAGTCAAGGAGTCGAGAGTTCGATTTTCGAGGATGTACTCTTGTTTTACCTTTTTTATGGTTTCACATGTATTTTTCCGCACTTTCTATGTAACTCCTTTTCACTTTAACTTATGTTTTGTTTTAAAGACAATGGGATCCCATACCCTACTTGATATTTTATGAGAGTAATTTCTATTTCTACAAGTTTCTAATAAATTTATGGTATTTTCGCAAATGTAAGTTTTATTAAGGATTTGTATGTATAGTTTCGTTAATGGTCCAAAAGTCTAGAGTAGTGGGTCATTACAGAAAACTCATATGGTCTTTTCTCTAAAGCATTGTAGATATGTTACCTTGTCGTGTCAGTCTTCCATTGTTTGAACATCTTTGTTGCATCTCTCATTGTTTGCTTTTTGGAGCTATATTCCAACTGAAAAGTTTTCTGCAAGTTTGAAATAATAATCATATTAAAGCACATATTTGAAAATCTTTAAGTAAAATAGAAGTAATTAAATCATACATTCATTAAATCCCATATCTTTGTTTTGGTCTCCACATGAACTTCATTCCATGATTTACAGTTGATGGCCACCATAGTTCTCACTATAAAACCCAAAGTTGAACATTGATTACTTCTTGCAGTACCTGTTAGTTGACCATACTCATTGAACTTTAAAGGTATAAGATTTCATTCACTTCTATTTTTAATCAATTTATTCACCCATGTGCGTCCTCGCACATTTTTCTCATCTGTAATCTCTGGCTCAGTATCAAGATTTTGTTGAGGATTTTCCTTCTCACCACTATCACTAAAAGGATCTGACATCTATGAAACATAAAAATCAATATGATAAGTTATATATATAGAGAACAAAAATGTGACAAACAAAAACATATCATAAACAAACCAAAATCACTTTTGCAAGTATGACAAACATAATCATATTATACCGGTTATCAATCCATAAACCTTCACCATTTTCACCTAAACAAACACCATCATCATCATCATCAATTTCATCATTACATATTGGTGAGGTGAATGTGATTGATTCTTCTTCAATAGGTAGATCATGCAAATCACCATCTTTGGTATTCCATTGGTGTTGTAAGCACAATTGACCATTGGTTGTCTAAAGGATCATTCACATAAAGAACACTTGTTTTGCTTATGTAGCCATTATAAATTGGTTAGATTTGTGTCCTAGTCGAGTTAGGTTTACTAATGTGAAACCAAAATCTTCATATATTATGTCGTTGTCACTCTTCACCCAATCACAAAAGAAAACAGGTACTCGAGTTGTGATATAATATAACTCCCAAATTTCTTTAATTACTCCGTAGAAAGTCATATAACTTTAAACGAGATTTTCGTCTTTCGCACTACATATTTGCATAGCTCCTGCGACAAGACTAACGCCACTATTTTGTGTGGTTCTGTTGGTATCACACTCCCTAGTATTGAATTTTGTACCGTCGATTATATATGATGAAAACTTGATGACTCTATGAGAAGGGCCTCGAGAGATCCACTTAACAACGTCTGACACATTATTTGATGTGTGTTTCAATTCATTGACAACTTAATAGAAATAAAACTAATCAAACAACACACCTTACTATATACTAAAAATAAAATTGTAACATCCCAAATTCCCTAATATGGCTTAGTGCCTGGATTAGGGGGCCAGGAGGGCCATAATTGATTTAATGTGTTATTATGTGATTATGTGCGTTGTATTATTATATGACTATGTTTGCATATACGTGGGTCGTTTCTTATAAGAAGGGTATTTTTGTAATTTTGGAATGTTGAGGGCATATTTGTATATTTATGTGCATGTATGTGATATATGGGTGAGGCCACATTATTATGTGGATGTATTTGAGCTATTCGGCATGAAACAATCCTAGGAAGCAAGTTAGCGCTTTGGTCATAACGAGGTCAATTACTGGGCTCGGGGTGAGCCTAGGGGTGACATTATCGATATTGGGTAATGGGGAAATTATTTGGTAATTATTTGAGGATATTGGAATTAACGGGAATTGTGAGACAATAATTATGATTAACAGGATAAGTGGCAAATGACAAAATTACCATTGAGGGCTTAAATGGGCAAGGTGTAGGCTAAGGGGCATTATGGTCATTTTGGTGCCAAGTTAGTGACTTATCACTCTTTCCCTCAGCAAAAGGAAACCTCACAGCAGCAAAACAGAGCATTCCCTCCCTCTCTTTCTCGGCTAGCTCTCTGTCTCTCTATCTTTTGGAAGTTTTTATTGAAAGCTTGGGTTTTTGAAGGATTTGAGCCAGGAACTTGTTAGGGTGAAGCTAGGAGGCCATTTCAACTATTAAGGTAATTATTTTAACCTTTGATTCCCTGAGTTTGTGAGTTTTCTGGTAGTGTTCTTGGGCTGTTCTTGAGCTTCAAAACTCAAGTATTGATTTTGAGTATTAATGGTGTTTTGATTGTGTTTGAACTTGGGTTTTGATGAGGTTGATGTATTGATGAAGTTTTGGGGTTAAATTATAAGTTTGGATGGTGTTTAGATGAGGTTTTCATTATTAGAACTCAGGGGAAAATGCAGGGGAAGAACCAAAAGGTTCTGGGGTGTAGAGTGTTGGGGTTTTATGCCCTAAGAAAGGTCGTCTACCGTCCCACCATGGAATTCATCTCTCAAAGAAGCAGTCTCCCCAGACTTCTGAAGAGGAAGATGCAATGAGAAAATTTCCTTACGCATCTGCAGTTGGAAGTCTGATGTATGCCATGTTGTGTACTAGACCAGATATCTGCTATGCAGTGAAAGTAGTGAGCAGGTATCAGTCAAACCTAGGACCGGAACATTGGATAGAAGTTAAGCATATCCTGAAGTATTTGAGACGGACTAGGGATTATATATTAGTCTACAAGGGTGGTGTTCTAAACCCTATAGGCTACACCGATTCAGATTTGCAGACTGATGTCAATGATATGAAGTCTACTTCTGGAATGGTGTTTACTCTTGGGGGTGGAGCTGTGATTTGGAGAAGCGTAAAGCAGTCTGCAATCTCAGATTCCACCATGGAGGCTGAGTACATAGCTGCATCAGAAGCAGCTAAGGAAATAGTCTGGCTAAAGAAATTCTATTCGGATCTTGGTATTATTCCAGAAATGGATAAACCGCTTGTGTTGTTTTGTGACAATACAAGAGCGATAGCCAACTTAAAAGAACCTCAAAGTCACAAGAGGAGTAAGCATATAGAAAGGAAGTATCACATTATTCGAGAATATGTGGCCAGGGGAGATGTTAAGGTTATGAAGATTGCAACTGAAGACAATCTTGCAAATCCATTTACAAAGACACTACCAGAAGCTACATTTGATAAGCATATCAAGGTAATGGGATTAGTAGAATTAAGGCATTAGTTTCAATTGGTGCAAGTGGGAGTTTGTTCGGGTTTTATGCCCTAATTAAAACCCAAATTCTTTGTAATCTCATTTTATTATCAATAAAAGAATAGAAATCATTTTTTGACTTGGTCAATCACTTTGCTCACATGTTTTATTTTCATGATTATTTGTTTATCTAAACTTCTATTAAATCCCGAGCATATAGCTAATCTTATTTATAGTGACGTAAGAACAGTGGAATATAAATATGATTATATGTTCAAAATAAGTTAGTCCTAAGATTAGTCAGTGCACAGGATTTACAATGACTTGCAAATCTACGATATGATCTACTTACACATTACAGTGTTATGTTCTTTCCAGAACATTAGCAAAGTAGAGAAGATCGGATGTATTTGTTACATCAGACAGGACCGATATTGACAGTTGATACGATAAGTAAGCATACCGTTATTATCTATTCTAGTCATATCATATAGTTGACCATAGGTCAATTCAATCTCAATTCTGAGTGGTTAGTATTCTAACTGATTGTATTATTTGAGTTCTTTGACTTGTTCGTTACCAGCTTACCCTACGGACTAGCCCATACTTACATCTTGGGAACTTGGTAGTATAATTGAGTGGGAGTGTTAATCATAGATATGAACATCTATAGCTTCTGATGAACATCTATATCTTGTTTCAAGGTGTTAAATGATAGAGATCTCATTTCAATAATTAAATTAGTTTACTGAAATATCATTTACAAGGAACTAAGTGTTTTAAGGATAAAATGCAATGAGGGGTAAAACGATATTTTAGTCCTATCTCATTATAGACCTTCTATAGAGGATTGAGTGAAAATTATGGTTGTAACAATGGATAATTAATAGCGTATCTATATTTGTTATAGAGCGTTCTATGAATCCAAGAGTGCAATTCCGAGTCTATAGTGGAGTCACGAGGAATTAATAAGTTAGTAAACTTATTTGTTAGATTTATGATAACTTATTGGAGCTTGATTTCATAGGCCCATGGTCCCCATTGTACCTTGGATAAAATCATCTAGATAGTCTCAATTAATTGATTTAATTATCAATTAGAATTATCAAAGTTGACCAGGTCAATTTTGGATAGTTTCAAAGAGTTATGTAATTTTGAGAAGAAAAGATAAATTAGGGCATATTTATTAATTAAGATAAATTGGTATCTAAATTAATAAATAAGTTTAAATCAAGGTTCAAATTATAAATAATTAATTTCATAAAGGATTTAAATAATTATTTAATTAATTAAATCAATAGAAAATAATGCATTCCTTGATTTTAAGTCCAATGGGCTTATAATCAAATGAGCAATTTCTTAAGCCTAAAGCCCATTCTAATTTCGACCTAGGGCTTCAAATTGGCTATTATTTTATTTATTTTTTAATTAAATTAAATGGCATAATTGAGTTTATAAAAGGAGTGCTTAGAGAGAAGTCATCAGTGAAGATTTCTGAGACAACAGACAAGTTTGACAAGTCACAAGTCAGATTTTCTGATAGGTTTTAGATTCTCTCTAAACACAAGTCCTTTTCTAAGCCTCTCAGTTATTTTCTCTTCTTCTCTCTGTATCTATCTCATGTGTTGATAATTTCCCACTCTAGTCTACGTGATTCTAAGGATACATTGGAAGATTGTGAAGAAATTAGAAGAAGAGTTCAGTTTCATGATAATACTCTGCGGCAGAAAGGATACAAGAGTTAGAGAAACTGAAGGATGGACTCTTTCATTCTGTTGCGTATACTGTAAGTATTCTTATCATTGTTTCTCTTTGAATTCAATTTTAAAAACATGTTCTAGGTTATCTCATATTAATTTGTTTAATATTAGATCTACATGAAAATAAATAAAGATCATGTATAAATTGCTCAAAAACTGGCCTCAGAGCATTTGGTAATCTTTATTTTCATGCATGAACATGTTTAAAATTGGATTATTTGATGTGTTTGAATAATTGGATGTTTTTTCATGTTTTTATGAAGCATATTGATTTTATGTGAATATTAGCAATTTTTTAGGTTATTTTTGTAGTGCTTTCTATGCTATTAATTTTTATATATGCTTTATTTTGTGTAAAACATGTTAAAAATTAATGAGAAAATGGTTTTTGTTTGAAAAATTGTTCAAAAAAATTTTGAAAAATGCGCACCAGCCCAGCAAATTTTTTATTTTTTTTATTTTAAAGAAAAATAAAATTTGTGGAAATAATTATTTATAATCAAAGCCAAAATATCAAATTTGTTTTTGTATTTAAAATTGTTTTTTTACAATAAGATATTTTTGTTAGTTGAGATTTAAATAATTAGATATTTTCTACAAAGATTCAAATTCAAATTTAAAAATAGACTAACAACTTAATTTTAAATCTTTTAATATATTAAAATATTAGAATTATGATATTAGATATTTAAGATATTTTCATTTACATTCTTGATTTTTTTTATTAAATCTTTATTTGAAAATATAAATATCTTTTTATTCTATAGTTTTTTTAATATTTAAATTATTTGAAATTTGAATATTGTAAGTTAGATATTTTTATGGATATTTGAATTTGGTTAACTGTTTTGAGATTTTTTAGGATTGTTATAACTATTAATATTTTATTTTATTTTTTAATGGTTAAAATATTAGCTAATAGTTATAACAACACAAGATATTTTAGAAAATAGTTAAGATATTGATTATAAAATTTAAAATTGGTTAAATTTTGAAAAATATCATTTTCTCAACCAATTAATAAAATATTTTTTTAATAAATAGGATTTAAATTAACTTTTGTTAATTGTTGATAAATCCTATTTAAATTAAATTAATATTTTTTTTCAAATTAACCTAAAAGCAAGTTGATTGTTGATAAATGAAATTTAAATTAACTATTGTTAATTGTTGATAAATTTCATTTCAATTGACTTATTTTTTGTAAAAATTTAATTAATCTGATTTTTTTTAAAACTCTAGATAATTAATTGTGGTATTTTTGAAAATGAAAATAATTGTGGTATTTTTGCATAAATTCATAGAATTGCTCATATAGTAACATGATCAGGCCCATCCAATTATAACATATCTGTTTGCACTATATGTGGCATTTTTGCAGTTGGACTTAGATGCATATAGTGCCTCATATGTTTGTTAGATATGTGGTATTTTTCCAAATAAAATATTCATAAAATGATAGGTTTTATTTGGGCCCATTAGAAAATGTAAAGTTTAAATTCCTCTCTAGTGGGTGATTCCACTTGTGAAGGCCTATTTGATTTGCATGACTATAATGGCCCTAATCAATTAATAACAATTAATAAAACGAAGGTTTAAATTCTTGTCTTTTGGATCTTGTATGGAAGATAGGGGGCCTTTGTAGTGGGAACAACATACTGGACCCAACCCTCCTCCATACAAGCCCAATTGTTAAGGCCCATTTACCTGAGTTGGACTTAATTGTATAGGTTCATTATATTAGTTAAACCTAAATATTGATTAGCAACAACTTAATTCTAAATTAATTGAATTTGTTTCAATGTGACACTTTAGAATCAATAGGAAATTATAGGACTTTGGTTTAAAAAATTTAATCTATTTAATTTTTTTTGGAAAAATCATAGTCATTAATTTTCTAAAAAAAATAAATTATAAAAGTACTACTTTTAATTTAATAATGAGCTTATTTTAAGAATTTATTCGATCTCCACCATTGGTTTAACATAGTCAATAGCTTAATGGGACCTCGAGGCGCTTTGATTCGTCCCCCTATGGAAGGTGTTCATTAGTTATTTTGACAAGGTTAGATTTCGAAAGATAGATAATTATAGTTCAAATTCTAGTAGACTCACCCCTACGGTGACTGCTAGGACTAAATCTATGATTATTGAAACCGTGGGTCTAGCTCATAAAATAAGAGATTTTGTTTTCTTATTTTGATCGAATAGTAGGTTGTTAATAGTGGTGTCCATTATTAAATGAGTTTACAACTCTATTTAACTTGTGGTATTTTTTACTCTTGCCAACCGGGACAAGGATATCATAGATTTGTTAAAAACCTAAAGAAATAGATATACGATTGTTTTTGGTATTTTTTCTCATATCTTACATATTTTGGTATATATTGTGCTATTTCTTAAAATTTGTGCGAATAGAAGTTTTATTGAGCAAATGTGAATGATTTCTATTATATTGATAATTTATAGTTTTAAGTTAAGTAGTGCATGTGTATACTCCCATCCTTTCTCAACTTTCGATGAAGAAACTCACTGGAGAAAACTTGCTTAATTGGAAGCAAAATATCAACATAGCGTTGATTGGTGACAACTTTGAATTCATCATGATTGAGGAATCCTCAGAACGAGCATCGTATCCGCACGTTCGTGATGGCAACATCAATACTCGCAATGGCACCATAAATGCTTGGATAGCACCATCTCCGCACATACGTGATGACACTGTGAATGCTCGAATGGCACCGTGTCGGCACATTCGTGATCAACTCAACTATGGTCTGACGCATCTCATGAACGAGCTTCAAATTATTGAACCTATCATGGGCGGACCTAGTAAAGGAGGTGAAAATAAGCTACTGATGTTGCTGCTGATCTAGCTAAGGTTGAAGATAACCCAGCTTCGTCTTCGATAGCTGGAAACAAGAGGAAGAATGGACAAAACAACAACCCCAAGCCTGCAAAGGCGAGTGCACAACCAAGTGCACAGACGCCTAAGGGGAAGAACAAGAAAAACAAGAAAGGTAAAGGTAAGTGTTTTCACTGCAAAGAGAATGGGCATTGGAAACAGGATTGCCCCAAGTTTCTAGTAGCTAAAAACAAAGGTAATGATTATAGTTCATTTATCTTGGAAACATGTGTTTTAGAGAATGATAAATTCGTTTGGATTATTGATTCTGGATCTATTGACCATGTTTGTAATTCTTTACAGCTTCTTGAATCATGGGAGGAAGGGGACAAAGGCAGCTTAAAGCTTAGAGTTGGGAACGGAGCGTTCATTGCGGTCCAAGCTAGAGGAAAGAGCTCGTCTGAAGTTCGGAAATAAATTTTTTAATTTTAAATGATGTCTTTTTCATTCCGAATTTTAGTAGAGATTTAATTTTAGTTTCCATGTTGCAATTAGAATGATTTGTTATGACTTTCACAAGCTTTAATATGTCTATTTCTTTCAATGGATCAATTGTGTATTTCATGTTTGGAAAACGGACTTTATATTCTGCGACCTAACGAACCCCTCGCTCTTAATAATGATTTATTCAAAGTAGCTAAACCTAGGACCAATAACGATAATATGACGTATTTATGGCACTTGAGACTAGGTCACATTGGCTATGATAGGATTCAAAGACTTACAAAGGTAGGACCTTTGAGGGAACTCACCTTAGGTAAATTACCTGTCTGTGAATCTTGTCTAGAAGGCAAACTGACCAAGCGTCCATTCTCTGCAAAGGGTGATAGGGCCAAAGAACCACTTGGTCTTGTGTATTCAGATGTTTGTGGACCTTTGAATGTACAAGCTAGGGGTGGTTTTGAGTATTTCGTCACTTTCATTGACGATTACTCTAGATACTCATGTCTTTACCTAATGCATAGGAAATCATAAACATTTTCAAAGTTTCAGGAATTCCTAGCAATGGCTCAGAACTAATTAAGTAAAACATTAAAGATCTTCCGATCTGATTGGGGTGGAGAATATTTGGATATGCAGTTCCAAGATCATTTAACGGAACTTGGGATTTTATCACAACTTACTGCCCCAGGTACTCCGCAACAAAATGGTGTAGCGGAACGCCGGAATAGAACTTTATTGGAAATGGTTAGATGCATGCTCAGTTACTCAACTCTACCAACTTTGTTCTGGGGACATGCAATTGAAACCGCGAATGAAATTCTTAATGTTGTTCCATCTAAATCAATCCCCAAAACACCTTTAGAACGCTGGAATGGTCGTGGATCTAGTTTACGCCATTATAGAATTTGGGGGTGTCTCGCTCACATCCTGAGGAAAAAGGAGGGAAAGCTAGAACCACGAATTGAAGTTTGCATGTTTGTTGGCTATCCTAAAGGTACTCGAGGTGGACTTTTCTATAGTAATTCAGAAAAGAAAGTGTTTACTTCTACAAATTCTAATTTTCTGGAAAATGACTATGTCCAGAACTTTAAACCTCGCAGCAAAGTAGTTTTAGAGGAGATGGTTAAAGAATTGACTCCAACCAATGTTCCATCGTCATCAACTCAAGTTGGTGATGAAATTCCCACTCTTCATGTCCAACCGACGCAAGTCGATTTAAATGAAGAAAGTATCAATGTTCCTGAGCAAACAGTCACGAAGCCTCGTCGTAGTGGGAGGGTTTCTAGGAACCCAGTTCGCTATGGTTTGGATAGTGAAACCAATATGGTTGTTGGTGACACTAGTGAGTATGATCCGTTGTCTTTCAAACAGGTAATGGCTAGCCCTGAAAAGGAACTATGGCTTGAAGCCATGAAACAGGAAATGGAGTCCATGTACTCAAATTCCGTCTAGGATCTTGTGGAAGCACCTAGTGACTTTAGGGCCATTGGGTGCAAGTGGATCTACAAGAAGAAATGAGGTGTTGATGGAAATATCAAGACTTATAAAGCTCGATTAGTGGCAAAGGTTTATACCCAAAGAGAAGGCGTGGACTATGAGGAAAATTTTAGTCCGGTAGCCATGCTCAAATCCATTTGCATCCTCTTATCCATAACAGCCGCTCTCGACTATGAGATCTGGCAAATGGACGTCGAGATAGATTTTCTTAATAGAAAGCTTGACGAAGTCATTTATATGGATCAACTAGAAGGATTTAAAGTAGCTGGACAAGAAGGAAAAGTTTGCAAGTTGAATAGGTCCATCTATGGACTTAAGCAAGCTTCTCGTTCCTGAATCTTAGGTTTGATGAAATAATCAAAACCTATGGCTTTGAACAAAATATTGATGAGCTCTATGTTTACCAACTGAAGGCAAATCAAATAGTGGTATTTCTGGTTCTTTATGTGAATGATATCTTACTCATTGGAAACAATGTTAAGAAATTATTAGATGTGAAGAATTGGCTGAGTACTCAATTCCAAATGAAGGATTTGAGTGAAGCAAGTTATGTTCTAGGTATCCAGATTATTAGGGAGAGAAAGAAAAGACTCTTAGCTCTATCTCAAGCAACTTACATTAATAAAGTGCTTGAATGTTTCTCAATGACAAATTCCAAGAAAGGGCGTCTACCGTCCCACCATGGAATTCATCTTTCAAAGAAGCAGTCTCCCCAGACTTCTGAAGAGGAAGATGCAATGAGAAAAGTTCCTTACGCATCTGCAGTTGGAAGTCTGATGTATGCCATGTTGTGTACTAGACCAGATATCTGCTATGCAGTGAAAGTAGTGAGCAGGTATCAGTCAAACCCAGGACTGAAACATTGGATAGAAGTTAAGCATATCCTGAAGTATTTGAGACGGACTAGGGATTATATATTAGTCTACAAGGGTGGTGTTCTAAACCCTGTAGGCTACACCGATTCAGATTTGCAGACTGATGTCAATGATAGGAAGTCTACTTCTGGAATGGTGTTTACTCTTGGGGGTGGAGCTGTGATTTGGAGAAGCGTAAAGCAGTCTGCAATCTCAGATTCCACCATGGAGGCTGAGTACATAGCTGCATCAGAAGCAGCTAAGGAAATAGTCTGGCTAAAGAAATTCTATTCGGATCTTGGTATTATTCCAAAAATGGATAAACCGCTTGTGTTGTTTTGTGACAATACAAGAGCGATAGCCAACTCGAAAGAACCTCAAAGTCACAAGAGGAGTAAGCATATAGAAAAGAAGTATCACATTATTCGAGAATATGTGGCCAGGGGAGATGTTAAGGTTATGAAGATTGCAACTGAAGCCAATCTTGCAAATCCATTTACAAAGACACTACCAGAAGCTACATTTGATAAGCATATCAAGGTAATGGGATTAGTAGAATTAAGGCATTAGTTTCAATTAGTGCAAGTGGGAGTTTATTCGGGTTTTATGCCCTAATTAAAACCCAAATTCTTTGTAATCTCATTTTATTATCGATAAAAGAATAGAAATCATTTTTTGACTTGGTCAATCACTTTGCTCACATGTTTTATTTTCATGATTATTTGTTTATCTAAACTTCTATTAAATCCCGAGCATATAGCTAATCTTATTTATAGTGACGTAAGAATAGTGGAATATAAATATGAATATATGTTCAAAATAAGTTAGTCCTAAGATTAGTCAGTGCACAGGATTTACATTGACTTGCCAATCTACGATATGATCTACTTACATATTACAGTGTTATGTTCTTTCCAGAACATTAGCAAAGTAGATAAGATCGGATGTATTTGTTACATCAGACAGGACCGATATTGACAGTTGATAAGATAAGTAAACATACTGTTATTATCTATTGTAGTCATATCATATAGTTGACCATAGGTCAATTCAATTTCAATTCTGAGTGGTTAGTATTCTAACTGATTGTATTATTTGAGTTCTTTGACTTGTTCGTTACCAGCTTACCCTACGGACTAGCCCATACTTACATCTTGGGAACTCGGTAGTATAATTGAGTGGGAGTGTTAATCATAGATATGAACATCTATAGCTTCTGATGAACATCTATATCTTGGTTCAAGGTGTTAAATGATAGAGATCTCATTTCAATAATTAAATTAGTTTACTGAAATATCATTTACAAGGAACTAAGTGTTTTAAGGATAAAATGCAATGAGGGGTAAAACGATATTTTAGTCCTATCTCATTGTAGACCGTCTATAGAGGATTGAGTGAAAATTATGGTTGTAACAATGGATAATTAATAGCGTATCTATATTTGTTATAGAGCGTTCTATGAATCCAAGAGTGCAATTCCGAGTCTATAGTGGAGTCACGAGGAATTAATAAGTTAGTAAACTTATTTGTTAGATTTATGATAACTTATTGGAGCTTGATTTCATAGGCCCATGGTCCCCATTGTACCTTGGATAAAATCATCTAGATAGTCTCAATTAATTGATTTAATTATCAATTAGAATTATCAAACTTGACCAGGTCAATTTTGGATAGTTTCAAAGAGTTATGTAATTTTGAGAAGAAAAGATAAATTAGTGCATATTTATTAATTAAGATAAATTGGTATCTAAATTAATAAATAAGTTTAAATCAAGGTTCAAATTATAAATAATTAATTTCATAAAGGATTTAATTAATTAAATCAATAGAAAATAATGCATTCCTTGATTTTAAGTCCAATGGGCTTATAATCAAATGGGCAATTTCTTAAGCCTAAAGCCCATGCTAATTTCGACCTAGGGCTTCAAATTGGCTATTATTTTATTTATTTTTTAATTAAATTAAATGGCATAATTGAGTTTATAAAAGGAGTGCTTAGAGAGAAGTCATCAGTGAAGATTTCTGAGACAACAGACAAGTTTGACAAGTCACAAGTCAGATTTTCTGATAGGTTTTAGATTCTCTCTAAACACAAGTCCTTTTCTAAGCCTCTCAGTTATTTTCTCTTCTTCTCTCTGTATCTATCTCATGTGTTGATAATTTCCCACTCTAGTCTACGTGATTCTAAGGATACATTGGAAGATTGTGAAGAAATTAGAAGAAGAGTTCAGTTTCATGATAATACTCTGCGGCAGAAAGGATACAAGAGTTAGAGAAACTGAAGGATGGACTCTTTCATTCTGTTGCGTATACTGTAAGTATTCTTATCATTGTTTCTCTTTGAATTCAATTTTAGAAACATGTTCTAGGTTATCTCATATTAATTTGTTTAATATTAGATCTACATGAAAATAAATAAAGATCCTGTATAAGTTTTCCCAAAATAGAGTTGGCGCCCCAGCGCCACTTTTGGGTGCCCAACGCTACGCAAGGGATGGCAAAGGGGTCTCTCTGACTTGGGGTAGCGCCCCAACGCTATCCATGGCACCCCAACGCTATACCTGTTTCAGCAAAGCCCATTTTTAGGGCTTGGGTAGACTTTGGGGGCTCGGGGGATGGTTCCACCACCCCGTTGGGTGGATTGGAAGTCCCGAGAGCATAGAAGTGGTCCTAGAGTTTGTTTTTAAGGATTGAATCTTATGAGATTATTGTATTTGGTTTTGATTAGGTTACTGCTAAGGGCTTAAGGCCAGGATCGTTCTCAAGGGTTGTTATTAACTTATTTTTTACTCAAGTCTAAGGTAAGAAAACTGCACCAATTATGTGACATACATGATTATTGTTGAAGCATGTTAAGTGCTCTATATTTGGATATATGTTGCATTATGAATGCTTGACTGCATTGTTTATCTGAGCAATGCACTGACTTATTAGTTAGAAACGGCAATGGTGTTAAGTGCTGGTTGTGAAGCTCTGACTTATTTGTCAGGATCGGCAATGGAACTGAGCGTTGGTCATATGGAATTGAATTATAAGTCAAGAGTGGCAATAGCGCAATGAACACTGGTCGATATGGTTAGATCTAATCAACAAGAGCCTTATATGCTCGTCCGACCTATTGGTCGAAGAAAACTAAAGCGCTTGGCTAGTTTATGGCTAGTTACTCAGAGCCAGGGCTAAAAGGCTCAGGTGACTTGATGGTCACATGGCTTAGGGCGCATGACCCCAGGATGTCTTATTAGTCATCTATTCAGGGCGCGGGACCCTAGAATGACTTAATAGTCATTAATCCAAGGCACAGGACCCCAGAATGACTTAACAGCCATCATCTGATTAGGGCTGCAAGCCCCATAATGTTCACATGATCTTTTATTAATACTTGTATACTAGCAGTAATAAGTTTTATTGCTGAGCCTTGGCTCACGGGTGCTATGTGGTGCAGGTAAAGGGAAAGAAAAGCTTACCCAGCCTTGAGTGGAGAGCTTAGGTGACAACGTGTACATATGCGGCCGCTTGACCACCATGGCCAAAGTGTTTCTTAGGGTAACTAGGGTTTAACCCTATTTTTGCCGCTTAGGTCGACGGATTGTAACTTTTGAATTGTAATGACCATATTGGATTGTGAACAACTTTGAAAACAATTTTATGGGATCACATGCACAATTTAACATTTTAAATAAAATATATCCATTCCTTTTGATCGAGATTTTAACCCTGGCCCATTAATAACACTTAGATGCACGTTTATGGCCTAATGACTAGTTTAGTGAGTTAAGAACTATTTAAAGTACACAGTGTAACGGTCTTGGCCACCTAAGACGTTACAAAAATAAAAAAATCAACATAATATACCTTATTTTCTATCCAACTACTAAAAGCATGATAATGTTCGTCTTGTAACCATTTGGGGTTCCTTGAATTTGATGGACAATTTTTCTTGATCCGGTTAAAATATTCCCTTCAAAATTATATATGTTGTTAGTGAACTAATTGTGAAAGTTATCACATATTTACATTGCATGTGCATTATATCTATGAAGATAAACTTACTCAATATAAGGCTGAATTTCATTAATAGTTTGCAATACTAGACAATGTGCTTCATCTAGTTCATCCTGACTCACTGAGCATACAACACTACCCCGACGACTATGAATCTCAACATTATTAACTTCATTTACCTCAATCCTCTATACACCAGCCATGTATTTGGAACAAAATTCAAATGCCTCTTCTACAATATAACATTCAACAATGCACCCTTCTAGGCGACTTCTATTTCTGACATACCCCTTAAGAATCTTCATATATTGCTCAAATGGATACATCCATCTTAAATAAATGGATCACAAAATCTCAATTCTCTAACCAAGTGAACTGTAAGATGAATCATTATATCAAAAAAGGAAGGTCGGAAGTATTTCTCCAGCTCACACAAGACCTCAGCAATTTCATCATGTAACTTGGCTAACTTAATAGGATCAATCACCTTACAACACAATGACTTGAAAAACAAACATAACCTTACGAGTATCTCTCGAACTTTTTGAGGTAAGACAGATCGAATTGCTACTGGTAGAAAATGTTGCATTAGAATATGACAATCATGAGATTTCATACCACTCAGAGTACAACTTTTCATGTCTACCAATGACCTTATATTTGATGAATAGAAATTTGGAACTTTTACATTAAATAGATAGGAACAAACTACCTTTCTTTCATCTTTAGTGAAGGTGTAAGCAGCATGAGGCAAGTATGTTCATCTCTTATCTATTTTCTGAGTTAATCCTACACGTATACCCATTGCAGCCAAGTCTTAATTATGTCCTTAGCTTTCCCAGGAATATTCGACAAAGTTCCAATCAAACTATCACATACATTTTTCTTTATGTGCATAACATCTAAATTATGGTGTACAAGTAAGAATTGTCAATATTCAAGCTAAAAAAAAATAGATTTCTTTTTATAACAACTCTTGGGCTCTTCCACATCCTTAGCCCTCCAACGACCCTTCCTCTTTGTAGGTGTACGAACTTTAGGCTTACCTAACTTAAACATGATTTTAGATATCTTCTCAAGTACTTCACTCCCATTTAAAGGTTGAGGAGTTTCCTCAAACTCTTTTTCACCATTGAATTACTTTTTCCAAGTTTGATATTTATGGGTACTAATCAAGAACTTCCTATGGCCCATATAACATACATTTCAGAAGTGTTTTAAGTATTCAAAACATGTTTTTTCTTCACAAACGGGACAAGCCTTTCTGTAACGCCCTGGATAAACAAGACTGTTACACTGTGTGTTTGAAATAGTGCAAGACTTGCTAATCAAGTCGTTTAGTTCGAACTGTGTTTCTAACGACACAAAAAGATTAGGTTAAAAAGGATTTTGGTTATAAACGGTTAAACTTTATTAAAACGGATGTTTGCTACATGGGATCCCAAATCATGGTTTAAATAACGTAAATACAAAATTCTTAATTACAAACAAATGACCAAGCCACTCTAATGGCAAAATGTACGCTTTAGGTTCCCGCTCCTGTACAAATCCTCGACCGTGGTGGCCGAGCAGCTAACAATGTACACCTCGCTCCCAGAGCTCTCCAACCCATGGCCAGCTTGCCTTACCTGCACCATGTAGCACCCGTAAGCCGAAGCCCAGCAAGAAAACATAATTTCATAACATAACAGTATTAACAGTTAACAGTTCACAGAGCATAGTCCAATAACTATTTAGTTCTATCGAGCCATAAAATTCACACTAAGCAACACACTGATCAATAACCACTAGTTCAGCTCCAGATACTCATTAAGTCACAGACAATAATCCACAATTAACACATATCAAGCAATTACTAGGGTTAATGCCCGCAGGCCGCACCCTCTGTTTAACTCACTGCCTTTGGCTCACTTAGGCCAACTCCAATGACATGCCCACTGACTCCGGCCAGTTTAACCGAGCTCAGTGATTAATAAGCTGTCCTTGGATACCAGTGTCTGAGCCGCGCCATATGCGCAAGTGTGGATTTCGGAACCCTTAGGCCGTTACCACATGTCCCCGTGGCATAATACCACCTTATGACATTCATACGATTATAGGGAACTCTTAGTCCCAACATATTCACATGGTTTATTATGATCACATAACAACACATTCAAATATAAGGAACACTTAGTCCCATCCTATCCACATACACAAGTGCAGTTTTCTTACCTTGATGCCAAATGCTTTAATTAGAAAGGATGACCCCCGAGCACGATCCATTCCCGAGCCCTAGCTTATTACCTAGTCACAACCACGATAATGGATTCCATTAGTATTCACATATAGGTTTTCGGGTACAAAACTAGCTTCCGGGAAAACAAATCCCACCAAGCACGGTGGTGAAATCGATCCTGGACACTTTAGGTATGATTCCCATGCTTTATAACTCCAAATGTTCAAGTATACATCTAAGGGCTGCGGCCCTTGAAGCCTAGCTGCGGCCCTGCACCAAAACAGAACCTAAGCCCTTCCTGGAAGAAGACACGCGACGTGGCCCTTGCCTTGGGCGTCGCGGCGCTTGCCCCTGGTCGAGCCTCCCTGGCTCATCTTCAAGCTAGGGTCGCAGCGCTCTAGAACAAAGTCGCGGCCCTTCCCTTCGAACCCAGAATTTCCCCCATTTCTAACATCCAAAACCTCATCCAAACCCATTATAAACAATCCCATTAACACAACTCAATTATCCCAACACTCTAGCATGCTTCCAATCAGTAAAACCCAGCAGAAAATCTAGGTTAAAACCCCTCAACTCCTCATTTTAATTTATGAAACTCTCACACCCAAGAACTTCAAAACCAGTCAGAAAATCTCAGAAATTCAAACATTAAAACCTTAATTCCAAACTCACCTTTGCTGCAGAATCAATCCCCTAAGTAAAACTGAGCTAACTCCCAAGCTCCAAACCTCAATTCAACCCTTAAATGTCAAAATCCACAATCACTTCAAAACCCAGTATAATCACATAATTTAACTACCATAAACACACTTATAGCTTACCTTGGTGTTGATTCTATTCCTTAGATGATTCTTGAATTAAGCCCCAAAGATCCAGCCTCAATCTCTAGAAATTCCCAGCTTGTTTCCCTTTAAATTTCAGTGTTCCCTTGCCTTGTTTTTCCTTAAGAGAGAGAGAGAGAGAGAGAGAGTAGAGTATAGAGCTGAAAAGAGTCGGTTTATTTTCCTCTAAGGGTTTCCTTAAGTTTATCTTATCTGCTAAGTTAATTCCCAAGGCTCGGGGTGCCGGAACCGTCCCCGAGGCCAAAACAATAAAATTCCCCAATATTCCCGCCTAGACTTTCTAACCTCAAATATATCTCCATATATTTATTTTCATAACCCGATACCTATAATATCCCTGACTTATCCAAAGTCAACTATTAAGCCCCGTTGTGACTTTTCCTGCTACTTGCTCCCTAGGATCGCCTCGTGCTGATAATTACAAATGCACACACCTACACACGTATATATATATTCATCAATCTACCCACATAATAATGTGGTCTCAACAATTTATCACGCACATTCACATATATGTCCTAACGGGCCAGAATTACAATTACGCCCTTACCATCCAAACAGGGCCCGCATTACTTATCCAATACCCATATTCATGCTTTCTTACCATTAATTCTCTTAACCTCCAATTATGCCCTCCCGACACACTAATCAAGGCCCTGAAGCCTTAATAGTAATTTTGGGTCGTTACACTTTCACACTAAACCCGGATGAATTTCCATAAGCAGGAAAGTCATTGATAGTCCACAACAATACAACTCTAAGATTACATTCTTCTTTCATGTACGCATCATAAACCTTAACCCCTTCATCACACAAATTTTTCAAATCATCGATAAGAGGTGACAAATATACGTCGATGTCATTACCAGGTTGTTTAGGTCCCGATATCAACAAGGTCAACAAGGTAAACTTTCTCTTCATGCACACCATGGGAGTAGATTGTAAATGATAAGAATAACAGGCCAACAACTATACTTACTACTAAGAGAAGTGTGTGGATTAATCCCATCAGTCGACAGAACTAGACGAATATTACAAGATTCATTTCAATAACAAGGACACTTCAAATCAACCCTTTTCCAAGCTAGGGTGTCAGCTGGATGCCCTAATTTTCCATCATTTATTCTTTCATTAGCATGCCACGATGAATTTTTAGCATGTTCAGCATTTCTAAACAACCAAATGAAACGAGGAATAGGAGGAAGGTACCACAAGACCTTGGCGGGTACTCCTTCCTTGACATCCTCACCATTTATTTTCTTTTGCCAACGTGACTCACCACAAGTAGGACACATTTTTGCATCTGCAAAGCCATTCCGATATAATATGCAATCATAAGGACATGCATAGCTTTTTTCATATTGCATGGCTAATGAGCATAAAGTTTTCATTGATTCATAAAATGAAGTTAACATTTCATTACACTCCGAGAAAAAATCATTCAAAAAACAAGTAGTAAATCAGTCATCATTTTATCACTCTAACCATGTTTTGCTTTCAAATTGTACAACCTAAGAAGCGCGGATAACTTTGTAATTCTTTACAACCAGGGTAAATCGGTTTCTCAACAGCACTAAGTAGTGTCTCAAACTTATATGGGTCTACTCTGTATCCATAATGTGCGTCATCAATCATATCATATAATGTATCCCAGTTCTCCTCTACTATATTCCTCCTCACTTCATTGGGTCTACTTGGCGAAGTTGGAGCGACATGAATTTTCTACCCATGCATATACCAAACCGTATAACGTTTGCCAATTCCATTGAAAAATAAGTGTTGTTTGATCTTACTAAGATCTATTTTCCTTACATTTCCACACTTAACACATGGGCAAGAAATAAATTAGGTCTTTCACATTTTCTGAACAAAATCTTAAGAATAAATCAACCTTGTTTTTATATTCCATGGATAACCTATTCGCTGACATCCATTTTCTATCCAAATCTTCTCCTATGTCTATGAAAAATTAAACAATAAAAACTAAATAAGCATACGACCGAGCATATGAAAAATTGGGCAGCATTTATTCTATATTAGTAACCTAGTCATCTGTCAATCTAATCAAACCCAATCAAATAAGCACAACACAATTCAAATATAATAACAAAATACATAATTCTAGACAAAATCAGGCAACATTTCCCCTATAATAGTGATCTAACCATATGTTAACAACAAGTCAAACAATTTAAACAACACACAATAAGTTTATTCCTTATAGCTCCGCAGCACACAAACAAATTTTCCAGAACCTACTTCATTAAAACACACAGTTGTCAACCTTCTCTTATCACGGCAACACGCAATTTTAATCTCAGAACCTACTTCACTATGGATGAATATTTAAGATATTCAAACTCCTCTAACAAAAATTTAATAATACTAAAACAAGAAATAAGATAATGTACGTACCTCTTGCAATTAATAGTCCTAGCTAACAAATTTACTTTACTTTGCAATGCACTTTGCTATTAAATTCACAACCTAAAAAATTGAATTAATTAATAAATAAAAGATTATTAAACAAATATCACTAAATAATTGATTAACAATAATTTATTCTTGCAATTTTAGAAACTTAAAAACTTCAAATGTGTGCTTGAAATAGAAATTTTGAGGCAAAAATCTCTCTAGTTAAAACTACAACCTACAAAATTAAATTAATTAATAAATAAAAGATTACTAAATAAATAAATAAAACATAATATATATATAATCAACCTACTTCAATGTTAATAAATATATATACAAATATATATAATTTTTGAATTAAATAATAATATAAATAAAAAAATCATAAACATATATACTTGAATTACTTATATCTATACATGCAATTTAGTATGTAAATTAAAATTAAATTATTTTCCTTATTTTAGACATATATATATATATAATTAATCAACCTAAAAAATTAATTAAACAACTCTACACTTTCGAATTAAATAGTAAAAGAAAATAAAAAATAGTAAATAATTTGGTACAAACTATTAAAATCCCAATTCTGTATCTCAAATCTTCATTAAAATTAGTTTTCAATCTTTAAACAAATATTTCTCATAAACCCACAAATCATACAAAAAAAAATGCACAAAAATGATTATTTCGATCATTCTAACTATAATGCATTGTTTTAATAATGAAATCATACATCAAATCTGCTTGAAATCAAGCCAAGATTACCCAAAACTGCAACATACAAATACCCTAAAATCTCAATATTAACCCACTATAATTAAAGAAAATAAACCAAAAACCATTATCCTAACTATTATACATTAATTAAATCTTAAAAACATACCTGAAATTAATCTTTCGAGGTGAAAATCGGCCAAAATCGGAAGTTAAGATCCCCCAAAATCGCCAGAAATCGCAAGTCTCCACCTCTAGTTCGTGTGGCTCGGGGAAGAAGGTGTAATAGGGATTTATACAGGGGAGACCTCTAACATCTCCCCTGGGAAGACGTGCAGACTTCCAACGTCTCCCCTGAGAAGACGTGCACACTTCCAACATCGCCCCTGGGAACATGCAGACTTCCAATGTCTCCCCTGGTAAGATGTCCGATGTGACACGTCTTCCCAGGGGAGACGTTAGAGGCCTTCCAATGTCAGATAATTATATATCAATTAATTCTTTTATTTCAATTTTTTAATTTACTCTAAATAACGTCTCCCACTACTTTTAATAACTTACCCACTTAGTCATAAACAAGAACTTTTAATGACTTACACCCTTAGACTTAAAATATCCCTGAATACTTTTAATGTCTTACACCATTAGTGTAAGTCATTATAGAGAGTCATTAAAAGTTAAAATTATTGTAGTGCATCATCCTTGCATGCCTTTACATTGAACATTAGAATCAAATAACCCATAGCAACCCAAAATATAGGGCAAACCCTAGGTGTCTATCATCAAGATCACCATGTCCCAAAACTTTAAGATCAAGACAGTCCAATAACAAGAGATTGACATAACACCATACATCATATATCATATTTTTAGGTATTCTAACAAAATCAATCAATACATAGCAAAATTTATATAGGAACAAAAACATCAACAATCCATTAAATATAATCACAAAACCAAAAACAAAGCTAGTGATCAACTACCTCCATTGATAGAGTTCAAAACTCAATTCATCCACCACCCTTGATCACTCCCCCTAGGGCTTTTTGAACACCACAAGAACAAGAGAAGGGAAATCAATCACTAGAAAATAAGGAGAGGATCTAAACTAAAAAAAAAAAAAAAAATCAAACAAACCAAGCATAGCCATACCTATAGAGATTCGAACCCCTCTCTTTCTTCTCCTCCTTCTTCTCTTTCTTCTTTCTTTCTTTCTTTCTTCCTTTCCCTCTACCTCACGCACTCTCTCTCTCTCTCTTTCTCCTCTAGCCGACGGTTCCCAAGAGCCAAAATGACTCTTGCCTTTCTTTCTTTCTTCCCTTTTTTATCTAACCCTAGATAAAATAACTAGCCTAATGGGAATGGGTAAGTTTCCCAATCAAGTCTTTTTTTTCCTAATTGTTTTTATTTGATTGTCTTCAATAAAGGAAAATAATCAATAAAATAAAAAGAGACAACCTCCTTTTCCCATTTGAATTATTTTCATCAATTTGATTTATTTAATTTCCAAATGAAATAGGAAAAGAAATCACCTCTTTCCCACTATGCTTCACACGCCCCACTCCTCACTTTCACTTCCTTTTAATTTTCTTTTTAATTCTTATAATTAAATAAATACATAAAATAAAAGGAAATAATGTGTAGGAAAAACTATTGCATGCTCACCATGCAACTATACACATCCACACACCCAATTGCTCATGTGCATCACTACTTACCATGCACCTTGGTGCATTCAACCAAAACTCAACTTACTTACAAATTAAATTAGTAAATAGATAAAACAACTAACAATTAAATTCACATAATTCCTACCAAACAATTCAAACAATAAAAACAATTTCTAACTCTTAACAATTATTAATAAAACAAAGCACAAAATTAATTAATCTAAAAAAACAATTTGGTGCGCTACACTTGGGAACCCCGCAACAAAATGGTGTTGCTAAGCATCAGAATTGCATATTGCTAGAGATGGTCCGCTCAATGATTAGTTATTCAACACTTCTTACTTCTTTTTGGGGATATGCAATTTAAACTGCTAATAATATTTTAAATTTCATACCTTCTAAAGCCACCCCAAGTACACCCTTAGAATTATGAAATGGTTCGCAAACCTAGTTTGCGCCACTACAGAATCTGGGGGTGTTCTGCTCATGTTCTAAGGAATAAGGAAGGAAAGCTAGAATTACAAACTGAAGTTTGCATGTTTGTTGACCATCCTAAAAGAACATGTGGCGGTCTGTTCTATAGTCTTAAAGACAATAAAGTGTTTGTGTCAACAAACGTGTAATACCCAATAGATATTATCTACATTGTAATTTTTTTTATTTATTTATTGCATAATTGTAATAATACTTGTTGTATGGTATTTTTCTAATTATATAGATGCTTGAGTTATTATTTTATTTTGGTTGTTGGGCCAAAAATAATAGAGGGGAATATTGAAGAATATTATTTCATTTTGGACATAAAAGATTTGTGGGAAAATCATTCTTGAAATATTTTTGAATAGTTTATCTTTAAGAGACATGACTAAAGGATTTATGGAATTAATCCTTGGAATAAAAGAAAATAAAGAATGAAGATTTATGTATTTTGACACGATTTATATAAAACGAAGAATGACTTAATGGATTTTCTATATTATTCCAAGGGCCTATTTTATGGGAGATTTGATTTAAATAATTATGGCTTTATTTTTTAATAAAATAAAGGGAAATGAAGAGCTATGGGCGTGTGAGTGAGGAGTAATTTCTATTTAATGAAAATATTTTATTTTTAGCAAGTTGAGTTATCGAAATAAAGTGGTGAGTGTAGTTTGAGTTAATTTAGGAAAATGTAGTTTATTGGGAAGACATTCTCTAGAATATTCCAAAGATTTGAATTGGACAAATTGCAAGATAATTATGAAATAATTAGGTAAGAGTGGGAGAGGTGGCGTGTAGATGGTGAAGGAAGGGAAGAGAGAAAAACTTTCCTTTTTAGGAAAGCTAATTGGTAAACCAATTATGAGGAATTAAGAAAGATTCCCTTTCCTTGTCTTACACCCCATACCTATATAAAGAAGTAAGCAAGCCTTTCCTTGTCTTACACCCCACACTTATATAAAGAAGTAAGCAAGAGCTTGGGGCCTCTAGGGCTCATGACATAGAAAGAGAAGAAGAGAAAGAGAGGAGGCTAAACAAAGAAGAAGAAGAAGAAGTTAGGATTGAAGAGGTAAGTAATGGATTTTCTTTCTTCTTTTAGTTAGTTCTCTAGTGTACATAATTAATATGGAGGTTGGCTATGGATGATTAGGCTTTTGGATACAAACAAACAAAGGAGAAGAGCATAGAAGGTTCAACCACTCTTAGAAGGGGTAAGTGCGCTAAATTTTGATGGTTTGGTTTTTCCTCATCTAGTGTATTACTAAGTTAGAATGTTGTGATATTGGTATAAGGGTTTGAAGCGCAAGAAATAGGAAAAAGGCAGCAGAGATTCGGCCACCACAAGCAAGGTAAGCTTTTCCTTTTGGTGATTTTCTTTATGTTAGTTTTTGACATTGTACAATATCCATGCTAGGATAATAATTCATGACAGAATAAAAAGATGAAGTTTGGGATTTTATAGAGGGGTTTCAGCCTATAGTCATATTGTGCCACATGTGTATGCATGGCCCATGCAATGATAACTTGAAGGTCAAGTAATAAGATAGTAGAGCTAGAATTACCTAAGCCTAGGGTTTATGCAAGTTTGTATTTTCCTATGTTTATGAGTAATTTAAATTAAAGTAAAGTTTATTACTTTGATTTTATGAATTATTGTGAAACCTTTCCGCTATGTACTTGCAAGGACTCAAGGTAAGGAAGTTAGCTAGATGTTCATGAACATGTGACATGTATGTTTATGATAATGTTTGCAGGGACAAGTATTGGGTAGATGAGTTCTTTTGACCAATAAGTTGTATGTTACTAATATGAGTAGGAATCTTGTGAGTAGACACTTGTTGAGCAAACTGGGCATCAAAGTGGTGTTTGAGTCCGGCAAACTAATTTTATCCAAGAAGAATTAATTTGTGGGAAAAGGGTATGTGTGTGATGAAATGATGAAACTGTGTACCAAAGACTCATGTTTTGATAATAATGCAAGCACATCTTTCTCTTATATCCTTGGCTTTGATGAAATGATGAAACTGTGTACCAAAGACTCATGTTTTGATAATAATGCAAGCACATCTTTCTCTTATATCCTTGGCTTTGATTCTATTACTTTGTGGCACAATAGATTTGCTCATATACGATATAGTACAATTAAAAGAGTGACCAATGTGGTTTAATTGTATGCAATGATGTTGAGCATGATTAATATGAATTATGTATTTAAATCTAAGATTATAAAGAAACCTTATCCAAGTGTTGAAATAGAACATATTTTGTAAGATTTGATACATTGTGATTTATGTGAATTGAATGGAATAGTTCTAAATGTGGATATAGGTATTTTATTACCGTTATTGATGATTGTTCTCGATTCACATATGTGCAGTTGCTTAAGAATAATTATGAGGTCTTTAGCATGTTTAAAATCTATAAAGCCGAAGTTGAAAATCAATTGGAAAAGAAAATTAAAGTGATTAGAAGTTATAGGGGCAGTGAATACTTTTCAATTAAATTTAATGTGTTTTGTGAGATGCATGGTATAGCGGAAAAAAAGAATAGAACATATGTTGAAATGATATGATATTACATGCAAATTTGAGTTTTGTGTTATAGGTAGAAGCATCTGTTATCTGCTTGTCATATTCTAAACCGGATTCCTCTAAAGAAGAATCAAATTTCTCCATATGAGATATGGAAAGGAAAGAGGCCCAACCTAGGGTATCTCAAAGTGTGGGGGTGCCTTGCTTATTGCAAGAGCACGGAGCCTAAAAGGACAAAGTTATGTCCAAGGGCCATTAAATGTGTATTTGTAGGCTATTGCTCGAATAGTAAGGCCTATAGGCTATTAGACTTGGAGTCTAATGTGATAATTGAATCAAGAGACCTTTATTTCTTTGAGAATTTGTTGTATAGTGACAATAAGTCACAAGAACCGATCTCATTAGAAGGAACTCAAGAGGAGTAACCTTCAAGTAATTTAGAGCAACCGATATTGCCTAGAAGAAGCCAAAGACTTAAAGAGAATGGAACACAAAATAAAACCTCTCAAGTGGAAACTCTTTATATAGTAGAGGGAAAACACAAGGGGGACACTTGGAAGTATCCAATGGTACTTCAAATGGAGGATGATCCTAAAAATTTCTAAGAATCTATGTCCTCAAGGGACTCTATCTTTTGGAAAGTGGCAATAAATGATGAGATGGATTCAATTGTGTCTAACCACACTTAGGAGATTCTTGATCTACCACAAGGATCAAAGCTAATAGGTTGTAAGTGGGTATTTTGAAGAAAATGCAACATTAATAAGACCATTCAAACCTATAAGGCAAGATTGGTGGCCAAAGGGTTTAGACAAAATGATGGCATAAATTATTTTGATACCTATGCACTAGTAGCAAGGACAACATCTATAAGATTTTTGTTTGCCTTATCATCAATACACAATCTATATGTTCATCAAATGGATGTGAAAACGGCATTCATAAATGGTAACATCGATGAGGAGGTGTACATGGAACAACTGGAAGGGTTTGTTTTAAGGGAAAATGAACATAAGGTGTGTAATCTTGTTAAATCATTATATGGTTTAAAACAAGCACCAAAACAATGGAATGAGAAGTATGATGAAGCCATTATTTCTGATGGGTTTTGTAATGCCCCAAATTTCCTAATAAGGTTGAGAACCTTGATTAGGAGGCCGGGAGGACCGTAATTGATTTATTATGTTATTAAGTGATCAGATACATGTTTATGTGAATTATATTATTATATGATGATAAATGCATGCATATGGGTTTATTATAACTATAAGGGCATTTTGGTAATTTGGCCCGTTGAGGGCGTGATTGTGTATTTTCGTGCATATGGGTGAGTTATGAATGGTACCACATTATATGTGGATTTGTTCAAGCTTTTTGGCATGAGACGATCATGAAATGCAAGTGTTCGGTCTGGTCATAACAGGCTTAAGTTTGGGGCTCGGGGTGAGTCTTGGGGTGATTTTAATGGTTAGAACATTACTGGGAATTAAAGGGTAATGGGATATGATTTATTGCTATTTGAGAATATTGAGAATAGCAGGAATTGGAGGGTGTTAATTATGATTAACAAAATAGGTGCAAAAGGACGATTTTGCCCTTGGTGGTTGTTAAGGTTTTATTTTAGACTTGAGGGCATTTAGGTCTTTTCACCTTTAAGGATTTATATCAGCCATTAAGGTTGTAGAAGCTTGTTAAAAACAGAGTGTTGCTTCCCTTCCCTCCCGATAGTCATTTCTCCTCCATTTTTCTTTGAATTTTCAAGCTCTTTTTGAGGAATCAAGCCAAGGAACCAAGCTGTGATAAGCTAGGGTTATGCTCCACCATTGAAGAAGGTGTGTTGCTGAGATTGAGGTGAGTTTTTAGCCATTAGAACTCTTTTTGTTGCTCTGTTTTCCAAGTTGAGTTCCAGCTGATTTTTGAGTTGGAAAGTTGGGAATTGATTGGAGTTTTGGCTAGGGTTCTTGGGATTGTGGTGCCTAGGACATGTGGAGGTGGTATTTGGGTTAATTTGGGACTTAATTTGATGTTTGGAAGCTTTTGGTTTGGGTTAGAAATGGTGGAATCGAAGGAAGAATTTTCTGTGCAAATTATGGCTGGAGGTAGCGCTACAGCGCTACCTGAAGGGGGTGTTAGGGCGGTTTGGCTCTGTGAAGAGTGCTGGGGCCTTCTTCCGAACCCCGTTTTGAGTGTTTTTAAGGGTTTTTGTCTCGAGTTTTCAATCCTTAAGGCCCGAGATCGAATCTACTCACTGTGGGGGTACATTTCGGGGTCCCGAGAGTGGGGTTTAGATCAAGACCCTATTATTGTTGATTTTCATTAATGGAGGTTATATTGGTTATGACTAGGTGACTGGTAAAGGATTAAGGATCGATCGTTCTCAAGGGTCGTTCTTGTTCTAATTCTCGCTCGAACTAGAGGTAAGAAAACTGCACCATGTGTATATGTGACATGCATGGTTATTCTTGATGCATGTTGGATGTCTAAATGTGATGCATGTAATGCACGAGAAACATGTGATTGAGGCATGCTGTGAATATTTAATATGAGATTGTCCAGAGCTTAAGCCTCTGTGTTTATTCATGATCCTAATTGTGCTAGTAAGCATGCTGAATGCCCTGTATTCGGATATTTGACATATGATATATGTTTGGTAGCATTGCTTACTTGTGTATGGCAGTGACTAGTCAGGGTCGACACTGGTCGCGTACTACGGACCTAAGATCCGAGAATGGCATAAGCGTCATGAATGCAGGGCCAACTAAAGATTAGATCTAATCGATATCAGCGTTGAATGACCTTAAGGCATTAATGCTGGACCGAAACTAAGGTCGATGAAACTTACAATAACTTGACTAGTCTAGGCTAGTTACTCAGAGCCAGGGCCAAAGGCCTAGGTGACGGCTTGTCACATGGCTAGGGAGCGGAATCCCATGGTTCCTACTCTATGGTCATGCGATAGGTTATATTGGTGAATAATTCATCGAGCACCTATCTCGTTTAAGCTAGTGAAATGATCACTTATCTATAAAGCCTTGGTGACCCTATCGTCACATGGCTATTGGGAACGGAACCCACCTCAGTGACTATTACAACTGTCACTCTTCTATTTGGGCTAAAAGCCCGGGATGGTTATTATGATCATCGTTTGTTGTGTTATACTCAGCATTACGTGAACTCATTTGCTTGCTTGAATAGGGCTATCTCTGCTAGGCGTGTGCCTTATGTTTTGATGACATGTTATTACTGTTCATGAGCATATTAAGTTTTCTTGCTGGGCTTCGGCTCACGGGTGCTATGTGGTGCAGGTAAAGGCAAAAGAAAGCTGGACCATCCTTGAGTTGGAGAGCTCAGGTGACGATGTGTACATATGCGGCTACTCGACCGCCACGGCCGAGGGTTGAAATAGGAACTAGGGTTAAACCATGTTTTGCCGCTTAGATCGGCCTTCTGAAAATATTTTCTTGTAATAGACTTTTAAATTATATTTTTGGGATCCCAATGTATACAATAAACGTTCTAATGAAACGTTATATCTTAACCAAAAATTTTAACCCCTAAACCGCTAATCATACTTAGTTACACAATTTTGGCCAAATGACTCAATTAGCGAGTTTAGCACTGTTTATAAGGCACACCGTAACGGTCCCTGGAGTTTAGGGCGTTACAGGTTTAGACACAATAATGTGAACAAGTGCTTATATTCTAAGACTTGTGATGACTATGTCATCCTAGTGTGTCTATATGTTGATATTAAGTAATGACATGAAAGGCATAATAGAAATAAAGAGGATTCTATCTTTTGACCTCAAGATGAAGGACCTTGGAGAGGTTTATACCATACTAGGTTTCGAAGTTAGTAGAAATGTTGATGGGTATGCCTTAGGTCAAACTCATTATGTTGAGAAAATGCTTGACAAGTTTGGTCATCTTAATATCAAAGAGGCAAACACACCCTACGATTCAAGTCTAAAGCTTGAAAGGAATGAAGGAAGAGAGGTGCCTTAACTAGAGTATGCAAGAGAAATTGGGAGTTTGATGTATGTCGAACATTGTTCTTGAGCGAATATTGCATTTGCGATTAGTAAACTAAGTAGGTTTACTAGCAATTCAAGTATCAAACATTAGAAGGTTGTGGAAAGTGTATTTGGATACCTCAAAAGGACCAAAGAGTTATGCCTCCAATATTCTAAGTTACTTAAGATACTTGAAGGATATTCCGATGCAAGTTGGATATCTGGTGCAGGAGTTAATCTCTCCAAAACCGGTTGGGTGTTCACCCTTTGTGGGGGTGTCGAACATGTATATCTCACTCAACCATGAAGTTTGAGTTTGTAGCTCTAGCGGCAACCGACAAAGAGGTCGAGTGGCTAAGAGATCTCATGATGGAGATACCAAAAACTACGGTTGATGTATCCACGATTTCGATACATTGTGATAGTCAAGCCACTTTGATTAGAGCTTACAGTAAGATATACAATGGGAATTCTAGACATATAAGTCTAAGACATGAATATGTAAGGGAATTGATTGAAAAGAGTGTCATATCAATTTTGTATGTCAAATCTTGTGAGAACTTAGTGTATCTGTTTACCAAACCTTTTGGGAGAGATTTGGTGAGTTCTAAAAATAGAAGGACGAGACTAAGAATCCTTAACAATAGATTTCCCAATGATGGCAACCCAACTCAAAACTTGTATACATTAAGTGTAGAGTTCAATGGGAAAAAACAAGTCATTGATAAGGGAATAATTACAACATTAATGACTTAAAAGTCCCATCTACGATGAGTTAATGTTGGTTGCTACTGTACATGAGGGTTAAGCCATAGGCTTTTAATGAAATTTAGTTGAAGAGCAACAAGCATGTCCAAAGGTAGCAAAGATGTAGTAAGAATTTCACCTATGTGAACCTAGAGGTGGTGTCGCCTCTCAAGAGAGTAGTAGTTTTCTCTTCAAGTGGTTCATGAATGGATAAGCACAATGCCATAAAAGTGCTAAGCTCTAAAAGTGGAAAAAACATGAGTAATCGGGTAATGGTGTGAGACATTATCGATTTTTATCACTCGGAATGTTGGGTTCAATCTTTTAAGAATACCTTAGCATTTTGGTAGAAGCTTTGTAGTGTTTTCACTAAGATAAGGTTCAAACCCAAGAGGTACATTATTTATACAATAATATCGTTTGGACTAGAGCATTGAGGATGTATTTAACCAAGTGGGGGATTGTTATGTGTTGACAGCGGTTTTCGTCAACTTGAGAACATAAGAGCATGGATTCAATAATTGAGATATAACAAAATAAATAACACCATATCATATATTGGTTTGTCCCTAAAAAGATGACCTACATCCACTTAGTCACTTTTATTAATATTTAAGCTTGAAGAACCATAGTTTTCGGCGAACTTATGTTGTCGGTTGTTCTACAGTCCTCATTCACTTTAACATTACATAAGGATTGTTTGTACAAGAATGGAGTTTTTGCATTATGAATTGCCTCCCCTGTTTCTATCCCATCTCCTCTTATTTATAGTGTGGATTTTAGGGTTACATTTTAATTATGGGCCTAAACTATTGGGCTTGGCCCGTAAATAATACATTACAACACAAATATTGTTGTATTTTGATAAATGACAACTTTGTACTCCTTTGCTAATTTTAATAGCATAGACAGTCTGCCTAGAATGAACAAGCCTAAACTTAAAAAGGGTTAACGATCGGGCATCTCTGTTAGCATTCCTCAGACAACTATAAATGAACAAGAGTAAGAGTCCTCCCGTTAGTGTGTGATGGCTTGCCTTGTGCGAACAGAGGTATATATACATAGCTAGGTGACCATACACCTCCTGCTAACATACTATAAGCTATGTTAAATGAATAGAAGTGAAAGAAATTTCTTTGGGTGAATAGAAGTAGAAGAACTTCTCTGTTAGTGCATGATGACTTCATATAGGCGAACTGGCACACTATACTTGTCTTTTAGCGCATAATGACTTCATATAAGAAAACAGGCACACTATACTTGTATGTTAGCACATTACAAACTTTTAAGAGTGATTAAGAATAGAAAAGTGTCTTTAGACGACCAGACTCCTTTAGTTAGCGTATTAGGCTTACATTATGGGAACAAGTCTGTTAGCGCATGCATGCTTATTTTGTGAGAACAGCAAGCGCGATTAGGACCTCTTGTTCTTGTTTTGTTCATTCTCAAGTATGTTTATGGATGAACATATCCCTTCTTGTCGAACACAACAAACAACCTTGGCATTTTCTAAAACTATTGTATCAAATTCTATGTATGACTTGCTTCACTTATACTAATAAAATATTTACATTTTTCTTCTAGCCATCTATATTCATTGGCCTATATGTGAATAGAACCTGGTAGTCTCTTTCTTCATCCCTGTTCGCATATAAAAAGGAACTAGTAGGCGAACAAGATTCGTGCGCCTATGTTCGTACGAAGGCACATCGGTGATCAGCTCTGTCCACCGCCTGCATGATATATTCATATACACAAACAAAGCTCCTCTGTGTATATGTTGTCTTGTATACTGTTAGGACCGATAGTCACCATATTCTATTTGTTCCTTTATTATGTACACAAAGTGACAAGAATATGAATATAATGCCCTGCATATAAACAAACATATATTAATCCGTGCAATAACCTCACATAATTATGATACAATGAGTATAGGTACTCATTGGCGAGTAGAATATTTAAGTGGTAGGTGGCTTTCTTCTTTTACTTGTTCCCTCTAAGCAATAAAAGGTTAGGCTTTGCACGTCTCTTAATTAACACCAAATAAATGAACATGGGCAAATAGGACGTGCTTTGCATGTAAAATTTTACTAACATACAACTTGGCTTTGGAAATTCCCAAGAGAAACTTCTCCCTCTTTGATTTTCCTATCGCAAGCGGCTATTTTAGTGAACTTCCATAACTTCATATGGTTTCGAACGTACTTTTATACTCCTACTCGCTTGGTATAGGCTAGTCTGTGCGAATACGACCTCCTTTACAGTTTTGTCGTATTTCACTTATTCCTTATTTTCACTTTCTACACACAAGGAGGTGAACATAATACTCTTGTTAGCCTTGCATGCTTTAAACATAGTATTCTTGTACTCCACGGGTTCCGTTCGCTCCTTGTAGAGGTATTGAAGGGAACAATATTTTTCAATAGCAGTTCCTGGCTCCAAAGGACCTTCTTTTTTCTATTCGTTTCTTTGCCCATTTCATATGTTGGTATAAGAGAACAAGAAATATCGCTTCTCACCACGAATGTAGTTATAGGCGAACAGATAATGGCAAAAAAATCACGTTTACTTTTCCAATAAACCAAGGTTGAACAAACTATTTTTGTGACACATGTGAATGCCTTCACTGCCTCTTGAGGATAAAAATAAGCAGATATTCATTTTCTTTGTTCGTTATACATTATGTAGGCATGGTTACAAGAACAGACATCTGGCTCACTTGTGTGCCAATATATGGCTATATTCGATCCATGTATAGTTATATGTGTCATTATCTCTCTTTCTTTTCATAAGGGAGAATAGCTTTGCACGCATTTTTTTTGTCTTCATGGTATAATAGAACACGAGCAGACACAATTTTTGTCTTCATGGGTAGAATGAATAGAACACCATTCTGGAAAAATTTGTAAAAAAATGTATCTTTTAGGTTCTATTTTATACCCTATATGCCCCCAAGTGATTGAGGATTCTTGGTCCTTGATCACTTGTTATGTTGTGCTTGGGTACGAGTACATGTTCTGGTCATTTGTCGTTAGGAACAATAAGCTAACAAAAATTATTTTCCATGTTAGTAGGCAAACAAATCAATTACTATAGCTTAAAAGGACTTTTGAGCACATTTCATTTTATGTCCGTCTAGTATAGATTGTAATGGGCGAACAAATCTCATTTTTATACCTGTTCTTGTACTTCTTTGGCATAGAAGGGAGAAGATTGCTTGTCATGGTTTCCGAGTTCTCCTTCTTCCTATTCATTTTAGTTACATGTAAATAGGCGAACATGTTAAATAAGAGTTGTTTCCTTATGATGACCCATGGGCAAGCAGGATTCTCTTAGTAGTTGTGTATGCCTCCGAGCATGCTCTTCCTTTCCTGTTCACCTAGCCTAGGCTATTATGGGCGAACATCCGTGGAAATTCCTTTAAAGGATGAACGAATAGAGTTTAAGGTTATTCCTTCAACTAGTAGGTGATCAATTTTGAAGTTTTCCTCTTTTATGATAGTGATCAGATTGTGAGGTTATCTTCCTACTAACAACGAGCAGAATTCAAAGCTATCCTCGATCAAAGTTCAAGGTTGTCTTGTAGCGTCCCAAATTTGCTAATGAGGCTTAGGGCCTTGATTAGCATGCCTGGAGGGCAACAATTGATTTATTTTGTTAATATGTGAATTTGATAAATATGTGGTTAGGAATGCATGTTTAGGTGAATTAAATATGTATGTGGGCCTCATTTGGTTGCTAGGGGAATATTTGTAATTTTAGCCCGTTGAGCGCATAAATGTAATATTTGTGTATATTGTGACTGACACCACGTGTGAGTGGTGATATATTTGTGATGTCGATCCGAGATGGTCCTAGAGAGCTGTTTAGCTAGAAAGTCACAACGGGGTCAAATACCCGGCTCGGGAGGAACTTAGGGGTATTTTGGGTATATTATAATGTGTTTGGGAATTGTTGAGTAGTGGGTAGTAGCTTATCAATAATTTGGTATTTCGGGATTAACGGGGACTTTTAGGTATACTCGAGGATTTAGCGAGATGTGTTAAAAGACTAAACTACCCTTGGTGTTATATGAGGACTTAGGTTAACTTAAGGGGATAATTGAGTCATTTTGGGAAATTGGATATACTCAGTTAGGAGCTGGGGAAAATACTAGAAACACTTAGCTAAAACAGAAGAAAGAAAAGAAAAAAAAAAAAGGAAACCAATTCTCTCTCTCCCACTCGATGCTCTCCCTCTCCCTCTCTAAGGTGAATTTTTTTTAAGGAGGTTAGGCCAAAATTCAAGGGATTCAAGACTAGGATTTGGGAGACTGATCTAGGTTCAAAGGTAAGTTCTAATTCAGTTCTTTGAGTCAATTCTGCTAAGAAATGTTAAGCTTGGGAGATGATATGTGTTTTGCTTGGTGGATCCTTGGGGTGAAGTTTGGCTAGGTTCAGCTTAACGAATTTCTACTTGAGGTAAGGGTTTCATGCATCTCTGGAGTTTATGTGCTGCTGTGGTTTAAGTTTTGTAAAGTTTTAAACCACTAGGTGATTTATGGGTTTGATTGGGTATTTGAGCTTGTTGTTGTTTCTGAGTTGCCATACTGTCTATTTGGGATTTTAAGTTTAATTGGGACTTGGGAGTACTTAGGTATTGATTTGAAAGAGTTTTGGCTCTGGAAAAATGTTGGGAAAAACCCAGTTTTCTGGGTTCGAGTATGAGCGTCGCGACCCTGTTCTTCCGTATCGCGGTGCTAGGTTGAATCAAGAGGAGGGCACCACTCTGGGCATCGCGGCCCCTATAGGGTTGTGCCGCGGCGCTAGGCCAATTTCTGGGAAGGGAAAATTGTGTTTTTAGGGTTTTGGCTCAGGGGGCTCGAGGGATGCTTTCGCTACCTTGTGTGGGGAAACTGGAGGTCCTGAGAGCACGACATTGGTTCCATGAGATGTTTATGAATTGGTTAGTAATGAGAATGCTATGTATGTGTTGTGACTAGGTTTTCAGCGAGGCTCGAGTTAGGGGACTGTGCTCGGGATTTCAGTTCTCAAGAAGCTCAGGACACAGGTAAGAAAACTGTTGTACCCGTAGAGTAGGGCGAGGCCCTATAGTTTCTGTTGCAGGGCGTAGCCCCATTGATTGTGCTTATGCATGTTTAAATACTTGTTTAGTTATGCTATGTGTGCATATATGTGAATGAACAGCAAGAGCCGGGAATGGCGAGGGCTGAGAACGACGAAGGCCAAGAACGGCAAGGGACCGAGAGCAGTGTTTAGCACATGGAGTGCAAGTTGCCAGGGTGAGACCTTATAGGATACCTGGGATATCCTCACGATGTATACCTCGAACCCAGGGCCTGGGACGGCATGGTCGTATGTGTTTAGCCCATTGGCGGATTATTTGTATACTGAATGATAGAAATTCATATGTCATCTACTTGTGTGGGTTTTCTTGCTGGGCTTCGGCTCATGGGTGCTCTATGGTGCAAATAAGGGCAAGGGGAAAGTCGACCAACCATGAGTACGGAAAGCGTGAAGCGACGCGTAGATGTTTGGCCTACCTGGCTGCCACGGCCAGGGGTATTTTTGGGAGATGTGTTGTACTAAATTATGTTTTGTCGTTTAGTCGACTTTAATCATATTTTTGAGTTGTAAATACTTATAAATAGTATTTTGGGATCCTGAATGTTAAACACTTTATAATTTTCAATGAATGAAATTATTTTCAAAGTATATGACTCTGTTGATGGTTTAATTACACTTTTGTCTTAAAACCTCGATTAGCGAGTTAATTGCATGTTTTAAACTCACTTAGTAACGGCTCTAAGGCAGTAGGGCGTTACACGTCTACTTTTCTAAAAATGCTTCCGAGTTGATTTTATCTTCTCGGATCGAGCCTAGTTCAGCCAGATTTAAGTTTTGGCTTAACAACTACATGTTAGTATTCAGGTTGTGTACCTAGTTAGGAACATGTTTTTATTGCTTAATAGCCAACGTGTTATCATTCAGGCCTCGTACCTTGTTAGGACCAGGGTTTTATAGCTTAATAGCGTACCTGTTATTATTCAGGCCTTGTACCTAGTTAGGACCAGGGTTTTATAGCTTAAAAGCTTACTTGTTATTATTCAGGCCTTGTAGCTAATTAGGACCAGGGGTTTTATAGCTTAATACCTGTTATTATTCAGACCTTGTACCTGGTTAGGACCAGGATTTTATAGATTTTATTTTTTATGTTAGTTTCTTAAGTTTCATTTGGAATCATATTTGACAACTCGAGTTATTGTACTAGCTCGGTTTTCATTTACAAATTTCACTTTTATACGAACTTGAATTTTTCAAAGTTTGATTGCGTTATTTTAACTTCCAAGTATTGTTTCATTAATTCTCACAACCATTTTGCATACTTATTTAAACATATAATTATGATGAGCTTATAATTGCTCCCAACTCATACTCTTGTATTCATTGAAGCATGACCCTGTAATTACTCCCAAAACACATTTTCTTTGCTTTTTCACACCTGAAAGAAAAAATTAACACAAAGGACCAAGTGAAAGAACATCAAGAAAACAAGGAAACCCCTTTTTTTTTTACAAACATACAAATATTCAATAAAGGAAATGCAATGAACTTAACTAAAATACTAAAACAAAATTAAAAACAAAAATTAGAAACTTGGGTTGCCTCCAAAGAAGCACTTGATTTAAACTCATTGGCTTGACTTTGTGGAGAAGCACACATCAAAGAGAGGCTTCTGCCCATAAAGTGTGTCATATGCCCTCAAACATGGGTCTTCATTGTGGACGCCCTCAAGTTTGGCGTGATGTTGAATTGGTGAGACTAAATGATCAATTTGATTGCTTTTGAAGAATCTGCATGATGGATACCAAGGAACAATGCTAATGGGGTGGAGGGGTGGTGGGAAAAAAGGATCTTCATATGTGTACCCTTCCATTAACATTGACTCTTTATGTTGGAAAACAAAGTCTTCTTCTTGTTGATCTTGGTGTTGTTGCAACAAGGGTGATGGAGGATTGACATTTAACTTTTCTACACCATTTTGTTGAAATGATGCTCCAGCATTCTGGACAGAGAGAGAATTCAACAAACTTGAATTTACTATTTTCTCTCCCCTTTCTTCGATTCTTTGGATTGAAGTGGGCTCCTTTTTCCTTGACTTATTGGGTGCTTGAGTATATCTATAGGGTCCGTTTGGTATGAGGAGTTCACAGTTTTCATATTACTGGGAAAGTTGAAGAGGGTAATCTGATAGTCTGGAAACTTACATCATTGTGTTTGGTTGTGCACTGTAATCTTATTTATGATTCCTGGGAATATCACTTTCAGTGTTTGGTTGTGCATAGGAATCTGTTAAGTTTTCATATTTTCATAAAATTAATATAATAATATATTTCATCAAAATAATTTATAAACAATTTTACTCATGAAATATTTTTTAGCAGAATTAAAAAAAATACATCTATTGAATACTAAAATCAAGTATAATTTTTAAAATTACAAAAATACCCTTGTTTTATTTGTAATAATATTTTATTTGTTATTTTAAACTAAAGTAATGATATAAAGGCTTTACAAATCAATTTCTTTAAATAAACAAATATTATTTATCATTTTATAGTTTGATATATGTATATTTTTTTTTATATTATAAGCTTCAAAAATAAAATAAGTCATTAACTAAAAAATTATTGGTTTAAGATTTTTTTTTTTAAATAATAATAATAATTTTGAAGTGTTTTACATTCCTGGGTATCTGAAAATCACTTGTCTGATGGGTTTCACTTGAACCTAGAATCAGGAAAAGTTAAAACCCTTGGAGTACAGATTCCCAGGTTAGAAAAATGCTAACCCAGTACCAAATATGGGAAAGTGTTCAGATTCTCATTCCCGTGTCTAGATTCCTGCATACCAAACGACCCCATAGTGTAAATTTACTGCTAGGTTTGTTGTTACTATTATTGACAATAGGAAGCAATTTTGAGTTAATGATTGGTGCTTATTTCTCATGGCATACAATGGATTTGTTCTTGTTTTTTTATTTTGGGGTCATTTTCACACGCTGCCAATCTGTGGGTACTTGAGCTTTGAGGTGTTATAACAGTGGTTGTTACTTGACTGTTGCTTCAATATGGGTCAGATTTGAGCCGATAATTACAGGGGTTCCATTTGGTCATATCGTAAGGAAGCGGGGATGGTATCTCAGATTCTATTGTGCATATTTTCTATTTTTAAAAATTTCTGGGCATTTTAGCTGTGTTTTGAGAAGACTTTTGAGTGCATCTCAAAGACTTTTGTGTTGACAGGGCTATTTCGATATATCTTGGGGTGCATTTTTCTTAAATTTCATGGGCCTTTTGGTAAGAAAACATTGGGGTTGCATCTTTGGCTTTGCTTCATTGTTGAAAATGCCTCAAGGCCAGAAGCAAGTTGCTAGGAGGTGCCCCCTTATATTGGTACTCCTATTGAAGCACTTCATTGGAAATTATTTTGTAGTCCTCAACTCGAACCTAATGATATGGTTGTGCGTGAATTTTATGATAACATTTGGCCAACCCAATCACAAGTTGTCACAATTCGAGAGAAAGAAGTCCCATTGACATCTATTGTCATTAATGATCTCTATGGGTTACCAAATATTGAAGAAGATGATTATACAGCCATGTTTCATAATTGTGATTGGGAACTATGCCAACAAGTGTTGGATGATCTTACTGTTGCTGGCACTCAATTGATATCCCCGTCAACCCAAGGTTCACTTGCATGTTGAAGGGAGTTCTTGTCACCCAAAGCAAAGGTGTGGTTCTACTTTGTCAAGAATAGTTCCATGCCTACTATGCACACTTCCACCATTAACATGGAGAGGGTGTTCCTTATATTTTCCATCATCAGCGGGCACACCATCAATGTGGGCAAGATCATTTTCCAAGAGATAAGAGAATGTGCAAGCTAGATTGTGTGACATACCTTCTTTCCTTCACTTATCACACACATATGTCGCCAAGCCAGCGTCCCTATGTTTGAACAGAGTCATGAGAAGTATGTACACAGACGCATCACTCCATATGATATAGCTCGAGTGTTAAGGCCTTCTGATTCAAAGAAACATGGGGAACGCCCTTCTGTTGCCCCCGATGTCGAGCAAGGCCCGCTAGCTTCACCACCAATTGAGAATGAGCTCCATACTACGCCTACTAACGCTTCCTCTAGTGTTGCCCATGTGGTTGACTCTCACTACAGTCAAATGATGGACATGATGCACTTTATGCATCTGTAGTAGCATGCCTACTGGAGCTATGCACAAGTGCATGACAACTCCATACAAAACATGCTTGGGAAGAACTTAACCAAGACATTCTCGTTCTTGCCTCAATTCTAGAATAGCAACCTAGCGCCTTGGAGAGGAGATAGCACTGAGAATGGAGATGAGGCTAGTGATGAGGACGTCGATGGTGGCAACTAGTGATTGGAGGGAGTTTTCTTTGCCTTTTGTTTTTATTTAGTTTTTCTTTGGACTATTTGTTGTTATTGTTACTATTGGTCTTTGTTGTTGTTTTGTGTTGGGTATCAATGAGGACATTGCTCTCTTTTAAGTTTAGGGGTGTTGTTTAAATTGCTATTTTATTTTCTTAAGTTTTAGGTCTTGTTTAGGTGTATTTTGTGTTGAGTCTAGAGTATAGGTTGTAATGGAATCAATTTATGTAATGGTTGTCTTAAGTGTGGGGATGTCTCAATGATAAAATTTCATAATAAATAAAATTTCAATATTTGTTAACTCTTGTGTATTAGTGAGCCTTTAGTACTTAATGTTTTTGGTGCTAACCCATCCTTAGCGAGAGTGTGACCCCAATGAGTTTTCATAGTTTGACCATGAAACCCCAAAACCCTAGATTAAGCTAAGTATTCATGAAGGTTTATGTGTTTGGAATTAGCTTGATAATTCCCTTGAGGCAAAATCCTATGAGGCTTAGTGAATTAGAGAGGATTTAGGCAATTTTTCTTGGACCATTTGAGCTTTTTATGCCTACCATGTAACCATTATCCCTAGTGACCAAACTTTGAGCTTATTCCCCTATTTTGTTCATCTAACCTTAACTTGATAGCCAATCCCTTTTTGAATTTCCCATATAATTTTTTTCTCACCAAACCTTAGGCTTAGTTTGTCTTGGATATGATTTGAGATAAGTTTGAGGGGAAGGGAGGAAAGAGTATCTTGGTTCTTGAGGTGTTCATAATTGTAAATTCTTATACACTTATATGCTCAAGCTTGTTAATTGTGTTTATGTTTTTGTTTACCTTCAATTTTTTTTATTTTAATTGTATTGTCTTTAAGTTAGTTTGTTTTCATTTTACTCAGAAATATATATAGAAAAATAAAAGAGAAAAAAAATTAAAAATAAGATATATATAGTCAATTATGAATAAAATAAGTTTGTATGTAGTTTTTATTGTAACTATATTTGAGCATATAAGTGTAGTATTCAAAGAACAAGGGAATTGAGTAATAATGAGTGAGTTGGAGGGATTGATTTCACTTGTAATGGGTAGAGGATAATGAGTTCATGAGGTCCAAGGCAAGCTAGGTTTTAAGGTTTTAGCTTACAAAATCCATCTTAATCCATACCTTTAACCTAGCCTACATTACAACCATGTAAATACCTATTGATCTAAATCACTTTGCCAACTAAATTAGTGGAGAGTTTAGCATATGAAAGCATGAATTAAATCTTAGGATTGTCACTTAGTTTATGTAACGTCCCAAAAATGCTATTAAGGCTTAGTGCCTTAATTAGTGTGCCAAGAGGGCCTAATTGGATATGTGTGAAATTAATTGAATAAATGTGTGACTACGTGGCATACATGATTTATATGATAATATGGATATATATATATATATGCATGTTTATGAGTATTAAATATGCTTGTGGGCTTGTTCTTGTTAAATAGGGCATATTTGTGATTTTGGCCCATTGAGGGAATAAATTTGATTATATGTGTGTAAATGATTGAGATCACATCAGTATGTGGATATATTTGTAGTATTTGGCTCAAGGCGATCCTGGTGAGCGGATTTGCGGAATAGTCACAATGGGGTCCAATACTCGGCTCGGGACGAGCATAGAGGTATTTCGGGGACTTAGTGCGTATATTTGGGAATTATTGGTTAAAGGACAATTATTTGGTGATTAGTTGAGTATTTGGGATTAATTGAGAACTTATAGGACCACTAAAGGATTAGCTGGAAATGTGGTAAAATGATGGGTTTGCCCTTAAGGGCAATAAAACGGCTGAGTTAACACCATGGGCATTTGGGTCTTTATGTTAAGGGATATACTTAGGGAATGGCTTCAGGAATTATCCAGAAACATCCAGAAAATCCCACAACTCTCTCTCCCTTACGTTTATCTCTCTCTCTCTCTTTCTCTCTCTAAGGCTTGGGTGCACTTGGAAACCTTGGTGAAAACCTTAGGAAGTTGGTTCAGAATTGAGGAAGCTTGGAGCTTGAAGTCTTGGGATTTATCTCAAGATTAGATTCTCAATTGAGGTAAGGGTTTTATTATGAGTTTCTGTTCAGCTATCTTTGTGACTGTCCATGGTTAGTATAGGTTCTCTTAAGTTTTTCAAGTTTTAAAGGGTTTGCTGAATTTTTAGTTCCTGGGGGATTTTCCTTAGATTTCTAGGTGATTGTATTGCTCTGAGTATATTATGGAGATGTAGAGGCTCAATTCTAGATTTGGTGTATGTTATGATGGATATTGATGAATTAGGCTGAGGAAAAACGTAGTGAAAATATGCAGGTTTTTCTGGGTTTTGGGCTCGAGTCGCGACCCTGTTCTTCAGGCACCATAGCCCGTGTGTTCGAAGAGGCTGGGAGCCTCTTAATTTTTCCCAGGCATCGCGGCGTAGGTAGAGGCGCACCGCGGCCTGCGTCCCCCAGAAGTGAACCTTAGGGCTCTCTAACTTGTAGCGTGCTACGATCTAGGGAGCGAGTCACGGCTCTAATTGGGAGAAATAGCCAAATCAAGTTTTTGGGCTCAGGGAGTCAAATCTAAGTCCTCGAGAAGGATTATACTACCCGATTTAGTAGATTTAGATGTTCCGGAGGCTAGTATGTTATTCTAAATCTTTTTATCAGTTTAGGTTTTAGTAGTTATCCATTGGTTCTTTGTGACTAGGGTTACCGATAAAGCTCGGGATTGAGGATCATGCTAGGGATCGCTCTACACCTTATGCTCGGGACTCGAGGTAAGAAAACTGCACCTGGGTTGTGGATGGAACCTAGACCCCTGTTAATGAATATATTATGATTGTTAATATATCTGTACCTGAGAATAGCTAGATAGGCATGCTTGTATATGTTGCCTTCGATTGCTTGTTGTGCAATGTGTATTTGTGATTATATCTATTTTAAAGGTCGATCTAAGGGCGCCGGGGGTCGATAGCAAGCATGCGAATTGCAGCCCGGCCTAAGCGTGCCGAGGTCAGCTATAATACCAGAGGACTCGGCCTAAGGGTGTCAGGCCTGAACGTTACACAATAAACAGGAGTGTCACTGACACTTAACTAATTGTATTGATTGATGAGCTTGGTTTATACATTTGATTGAGCTGAATATTACCGTTAAGATGGTTTCTTATATCTTGTTGTTGATTGAATTTATTGATTTAAGTTTACTGTTATTATTACTGTTGCTCAGTTGTGCATGTTGATTTAAGTTTTCTTTCTGATCCTTGGCTCACGGGTGCTATGTGGTGCATGTAAGGGGAAGGGATAGCCGGTCCAGCCATGAGTTGGAGATCTTTAGGGGTGGTGTGTACATATGTAGCCTACTCAACCTCCACAGCCGGGATAGCATGGGAGGAACTAAGGTTGAACCCTATTTTGCCGCTTAGGACAGGTAATTTGTATTTCTTTTATTGTTTATCTGTCTGTAACCAATTTTTGGGATCCAGTGTATAAACTTAATATTTTTAATGAAATATAATCACTTTGTTGACCAAACTTTTTAATACCTGACCTCGACTTAGTCTTTAATTACACATTTAAGTTCAAATGATTCGCTTAGCGAGTTAAGCACTATTTTAAACACACAATGTAATGGACTTGGTTAACCAAGGTGTTACAACTTGGTATTAGAGTGATTTAGGTTTAAGGGTTCCTGAAGACCGGCTAGGCGTGTACACTTGCCACTAAAGATAAGCTCGACTCACGATTTGGTATCTAATAACATGATTATGTGGTTAATTGTTTAAATTGAACCTATGTGCCTTATTTGCATGCTAGAATAGGGAGCATGATCTGTATAAATGTATTTGGTGGAATGGGATATGATAATTGATGCATGAACGTTATAGATTGGTGTTTTGATATGTATATTGTGTGTGTTGCTACCATATTATTTGGCCTGCTCATGAAATGGTTCTGGATAAGAGTATCAGGACTGATAGGTTTGGTCGTTGACTGCAGACAGATTTGGAAATTATGTATTCAATGTAGTCAACTGGACCTTGCATCGTTAGTGTGGGGGTTACGGATGATAGTCAGGGTCAGAACCCTCCATCTTCCCCAGGATTTGGTATCAGATGTTGGCTGGAATGCAAGCAAGACTGCAGAATCAAGAGGAGGAGATTAGGTGATTAAGACAGCAGGCTCCATCAGGCAACGCTGCTCCGTATATTTAACAACAATGGCACCAATTTCAGTTTAACCTGAGGGTGGAAATAGATGGGAATAATTGTACGAAAGGTTTCAAAAGCAGTATCCTCCAGTCGTCGAGGGAGGCCTAGATCTGTTCAGAGTTGAACAGTGGATGGACATGTTTAGTTCCATCTTTGACTATACGGGGGTGGTAGGCAATGATAGAATGGTTTGGGCCTGTATTTGCTGTGGGAGGATGCCCGAACGTGGCGGGAAATGGTATCCCAAACCCGGAATGTTGTCGAGATGGTTTGGGAGGAATTCAGACAATCGTTTGACAAAAGATACTACTGTGATACGATTCGAATTGCGAAAACCAATGAGTTTATGAACTTGGTTCGGGATGGTAAGATAGTGACATAATATGTCAATGAATTTGATGGGTTATCCAAATCCATTTTTGATTTGGTACCAATGGATGTGGCAAAAAAAGGAAGGACTCATTCGAGGATTGAACTCTAGGATGGCCCAGAGCGTTAGGATCACTTCAGTACATGAGATTTCTACCTACGTCGGGCAGTAGGGAGGGCCCTTGCTGTAGAGGAAGCGAGAGATGAGACATGGAGTAAGAGTGTCGTAGGGCAGGAAGCTCAGGTAATGGTATCCCCATTTGTGGGATTAGGTAGGGGCGAAGGCCCAGTAACCATAAAAAAAGACCCCTGATAGTTTTACTACTCCTGGTCCTGACAGGAGGGGTCATAGTATTCAGAGCGTTCGCCAGGGTAGCAATGAGGTCTAGAGAAGTTATCCAATATACGATAGGTGCAGGAGATGGCTTCTGGGAGATTGTCGAGTGAAGGCATGTTCTTTTATGTGGAATAGTGGGGCACGTCAAGAAGGATTGCCTGAAATCAAAGACAGAAGAATCAAAGAGTACAGATAGCTCGACCCCAGTTCGAGTGTCCATCTCGACACAGTCATAGCCTGAAACTGGTTCCTTAGAGGCGGCAGGTCAGCCTTCTAGTTCCCAATCTTTTATATTGAGTTGATTGAGTGTGATGCTACGTAGAGACATAGATATGTTGCACATGCTATATGGTTGTCACACCATGGAGCTTGAGCTTTTAGTGTCTGCCTGGGGAAATTGGTAATTTCCAGGAGATGTGTTAGAATATTTCTGGTAGAAAGTTAGCAACGATAATTAATTGAGCTTGTTATACGAGGATTTTGATGTGAACCTGAGTATGGATTATTCTGCCAAATAAGGACAACCATGGATTGTAAGAAATGATGGTGACCTCTGAGTTTAAAAGGAAAGGGCCCAGTTGCGTTTACAGGATGCCTAGCTATCATGGAGGGTACCACTAGAATTATATCAGTTAGGCCAGATGAAGATTGGATCAGCCAATAAGGTCTCAAATGAAGATTGGGATTGTTGTCGCGTCTAGGAAATTGAATGTGCTATGGGATTAAGGTAGGGATAGAATCGGTATCAGTGACATCATGAAGATTGACATTAGCTCAGCAGAAAGAATTAAAGGTTCAGTTGAAGAAGTATTTGACTTGAGGATTGATTAGACGGAGCATCTCATCATGGGACACGTCAACACCATTTGCCAAGAATGAAGGATTCATTGCCCAGTTGCGAGGATAGGATAATGCTCTCAAGAATTGACCCTCGATCTAGTTATTACTAGCTGAGGACCAAGGAAAGAGACATTTCAAGTATTACTTCTTGCACCAAGTAAGATGTGATGGATTATCATTGAAGGCTCTTAAACTGACCAATGCTTCAGCGACCTAGGTAAGTTCGACAAGCATGGAGTACAGGAATGGTATGGACAAGTCGTATTCAGATTGAGTAAGGATGTCTCATATTACTCCCAGTTAGAAGCAAAACTCGAATAACAACTTCATTGCTAATACTAAGGCTAAGAAAACACAGTTATAGGTAAGGTTCCATAAGGGATAATTTCTTATTTCCCCAAAGGATATTCAAGGTCGCATTATGGGAATTTATGGGATCATGTACGAGGTAATTAAGATAGAAACCATAAGGAAATTGTTAAAGGAACATCTTAGGGGTGAGAAGCATGGTAAGACCAGTAAGACACATCGGCTACTGCTTGAAGCTTCTTCGAGGACAGCCATACCTTAACTGAAGTACCGTAAGAACCTAAATTTTTTCTGAATGGATAGTTGCGTACCAGATTTTCAGAGGTTAGACACTATGGTATTAGAATATGCATGTGATGGATTGATACAGGAGGACAGCATGATGGACACTGTCCTTGCTTAAAACCTGAAATTACAATGTGTACACTAGCATGGAAGTTAAAGCGTTTTGTCACTCATAGGGGGGGTGACCATGAGACAAAGGCGTCAGTGGTTGCTAGTGAAGGACCCACATTGGAATCCTTAGTACTTAGTGAAGACTAATGTGGAGGCTGACACCTTAAGTGGAAAAAGTATGTGCCAGTTGTATGATTTTCCATGTACTATAGCAAAGTCAGATGAGATACGGAATTGGAATAGAATCTATGACTGATAGTTGGTAGATATACCTCTATGAGCAATAAAGTATAGAGAGAAGATCTTGTAGGAATGGTTAAGAATCCTACCATTTTAGCATGGATAGGTTAAGATATGAGGATTGGAGGAGTGATCCGATGGATGTTGGCGACGAGGGGGAGATTTTGGATGAGTCTTGTGCTACCCCTTATATTGTTGCCTCCGGGAAGTTTGAATGGGTGTTAAGACCAGAATTTGTATACCAGGAGGCGCACTGCCTAATTCTTCTAGCAAATGAGATATGATAATCAAAAGCCAGAAAGGTTATTATGACTCTAGGGTATCTTGGAGTTAATATGGAAGAATAGAGTTATAAACCGTAAAGGTGGGATTACCTTAGATTGCAGGTAAGATGAGTAGACATGAGAAGTTGTGACTCAATGGATTAGGTCAACACACTCTGGTTTGTGTGAGCGGGATATAATAGAAATGCGTATGTACGAAGGGAAACCATATGTCTATGTGGAGCACCGAAGTCGATAGCGTCGAATTGAGACCCTTTATTGAGATAGGGAACGAAAAGTACTCACTCCGAGAAGTGAAAGAGGGACGGAAAGTGTTCTAGTTCAGAATTGGTTTGGGGAACCGATGAGGTACTTAAGGATTGATAGGGCAGGAGAGTCTGCTTTATTTTAAAGGACATAAGAGTTCGCAAATTTAAACACGAGAACGTGGAGTTCCAGGATTGGAGACTTTGTGTTTCTTCGAGTATGGTGGACTATAAAGGATAAGATAATTTGGGAAAGAAAGAGGAGTTTTTACTCTAGATTTGATAGACTTGTGAGATTGTAACCAGGATTAGGCTAGGGACCTATAGATTAGCTTTACCCCAGCATGGGTAGAGGCTCATAAGGTGTTACTGGTGCCAATGTCAAGGAAAGGGGTGTTGGGTACTATCCTTGATTGGGTGAAGAGACCCTGGAATTTCAATGGGATTTATTGTGGAAGGAAAAGCCAGTAAAAATTCTGGATGGATGAGATAAAGTCTTACGAAATAAGACTATTACTCTACTGAGGGTGTTACTAACAGATAGCAAGGTAAAGGAATAGACTTGGAAGTTATAGTCAGATTCGCAGGATTAGTACCCCGAGACGTTTGAATAAATTTTGAGGATGAAATTTTCAGTAGGAGGGGATAGTTGTAACGTCTAAAAAATGCTATTAAGGCTTATTGGCTTTATTAGTGTGCTGGGAGGGCGTAATTTGATATATGTGTGAAATTAATTGATTAAATGTGACTACGTGGCATACATGATTTATATGATACTATGGATATATATATGCATGTTTATGAGTATTAAATATGCATGTGGGTCTGTTCTTGTTAAATAGGGCATATTTGTGATTTTGGCACATTGAGGGCATAAATGTGATTATAGTTGTGTAAATGATTGAGGCTACATCATTATCTGGATATATTTTTAGTATTCGGCTTGAGGCGATCGTGGTGAGTGAATTAGCGGAATAGTCACAACAAGGTCTGATACCCGGCTCGGGGCGAGCCTAGGGGTATTTCAGGGACTTAGTGCGTATATTTGGGAATTATTGTTTAACGGACAATTATTTGGTGATTAGTTGAGTATGTCGGGATTAATTGAGAACTTATAGGGATACTTGAGGATTAGCGGGAAATGCGGTAAAATGACAAGTTTGCCCTTAAGGGCAATAAAGGGCTGAGTTAACACTAGGGGCATTTAGGTCTTTGTGATAAGGGATATAGTTAGGGAAAGGCTTTAGGAATTAGCCAGAAACATCCAGAAAATCCCACAGCTCTCTCTCCCTCGCTTTCATCTCTCTCTCTCTCTCTCTCTCTCTCTCTCTCTATATATATATATATATATATAAATCTGATTTGCCTTCAGTTGGTAAACACAAGGCTCATCAATATTTTGTTCAAAGCCATAGATTTTGATTATTTCATCAAACCTAAGATTCCAGGAACAAGAAGCTTGCTTAAGTCCATAGATGGACCTATATAACTTGCAAACTTTTTCTTCTTGTCCAACTACTTCAAATCCTTCTAGCTGATCCATATAATTGACTTCGTCAAGCTTTCCATTAAGAAAAGTTGTCTTGACGTCCATTTGCCAGATCTCATAGTCGAGAGCGGATGTTATGGATAGGAGGATGCGAATGGACATGAGCATGGCTACTAGACTAAAAGTTTCCTCATAGTGCACGCCTTCTCTTTGGGTATAACACTTTATCACTAATCGAGCTTTATAAATTTTGATATTTCCATCAACACCTCATTTATTCTTGTAGATCCACTTGCACCCAATGGCCCTAAAATCACTAGGTGCTTCCACAAGATCCCAGACAGAATTTGAGTACATGGACTCCATTTCCTGTTCATGGCTTCGAGCCATAGTTCCTTTTCAGGGCTAGCCATTGCCTGTTTGAAAGACAGCAAATCACCATCACTAGTGTCACCAACAACCATATTGGTTTCACCATCCAAAACATAGCGAACTAGGTTCCTAGAAACCTTCCCACTCGACGAGGCTTCATGAGTGTTTGCTCGGGAACAGTGGCACTTTCTTCATTTAAATCAACTTGCGTCGGTTGGACGTGAAGAGTGGGAATTTCATCATCAACTCGCATTGATGACGATGGAACATTGGCTGGAGTTAATTCTTTAACCATCTCCTCTAAAACTACTTTGTTGCGTGGTTTGACGTTTTTGACATAGTCATTTTCCAAAAAAAGTAGCATTCATAGAAGTAATCACTTTCTTTTCTGAATGACTATAGAAAAGTCCACCCCGAGTACCTTTAGGATAGCCAACAAACATGCAAACTTCTGTTCACGGTTCTAGCTTTCCCTCCTTTTTCCTCAGGACGTGGGCGGGACACCCCTAGAATCTATAATGGCGTAAACTAGGTTCACAACCATTCCAACATTCGAAAGGTGTTTTGGGGATTGATTTGGACGGCACGACATTGAGAATGTCGTTTGCGATTTCAATTGCAGGTCCCCATAACGTAGTTGGTAGAGTTGAGTAACTAAGCATGCATCTAACCATTTCCAATAAAATTGTGTTCCAGCATTCCGCAACACCATTTTGTTGCGGAGTACCTGGGGCAGTAAGTTGTGATAAAATCCCAAATTCATTTAAATGATCTTGGAATTGCATATCCAAATATTCTCTACCCCTATCAGATCGCAAGATCTTTAATGTTTTATCTAATTTGTTCTGAGCCATAGCTAAGAATTCCTGAAACTTTAAAAATGTTTCTAATTTCCTATGCATTAGGTAAAGACATGAGCATCTAGAATAATCATCAATGAAAGTGAAAAAATACTCAAAACCACCCTTGGCTTGTACATTCAAAGGTCCACAAACATCTGAATGCACAAGTCTAAGTGGTTCTTTGGCCCTATCACCCTTTGCAGAATGGATGCTTGGTCAGTTTTCCTTCTAGACAAGATTCACAGACAGGTAATTCACCTAAGGTGAGTTCCCTCAAATGCCTGTCCTTTGTAAGTCTTTGAATTCTATCATATCTAATGTGAACTAGTCTCAAATGCCATAAATATGTCATGTGTTGTTTTTGGTCTTTTGACGTTTATTGGTCCTAGGTTTAGCTACTTTAAATAAATCATTATTAAGAGCAAGGCGTTTGTTAGGCCGCAAAATATAAAGCTCATTTTCCATACATGCAATACACAATTGTGATCCATTGAAAGAAATAGATATATTAGAACTTGTGAAAGTCATAACAATTTGTTCTAATTGCAACATGGAAACTAAAATTAAATTTCAACTAAAATCTAGAATAAAAAATACATCATTTAAAATTAAAAATGTATTTCCGAACTTCAGACGAGCTCTTCCTTTAGCTTGGACCACAACGAACGCTCTGTTCCCAACTCTAAGCTTTAAGACGCCTTCGTCCATTTCCTCCCACGATTCAAGAAGTTGTAAAGAATTGCAAACATGGTTAGTAGATCCAGAATCAATAATCCAAATGGATTTATCATTCTCTAAAACACATATTTCCAAGATAAATGAACTATATTCATTAGCTTTGTTTTTCGCTGTTAGAAACTTGGGGCAATCTTGTTTCTAATGCCCTTTCTCTTTGCAGTGAAAGCACTTATCTTTACCTTTCTTGTTTTTCATGTTTATCCCCTTAGGCGTCTGTGCACTCGTTTTTGCAGCCTTTGCAGGTTTGGGGTTGTTGTTTTGTCCATCTTTCTTCTTGTTTCTAGCTTTCGAAGACGAAGTTGGGTTAGCTTCAGCCTTAGCTGGATCAGCAGCAATAGTAGTAGTCTTATTTTCTCCTCCCTTACTAGGTCGACCCATGATAGACTTGAAATTCTGAAGCTCGTTCATGAGCTGCGTCAGACCATAGTTGAGTTGATCATGAACGTGTGGAGATGGTGCCATCCAAGCATTGGCATATTTCTTGGTGGCCTCAAAATGAGTCTACACTGACTTGGCACCAAACATGTCTTTGAGCTGATCCGTGATTTTGTAGGCCATCTCGACAGTCTCCATCTTTGTCTTGAGAGTGTCAACCATACTAGTCAACATGTAGTACTGCGCCTTATTGTTAGTCGCCTGCCAACGCTCATACTTATCCCTTACAGACTTGGGACCTCCTTTTGCTGGAACTTTTGGGGATTCCTCAATCATGAAGAACTCGACGTTGTCACCAATCAACACTATGTTGATATTCTGCTTCCACTTAAGGAAGTTTTCTCCAGTAAGTTTCTCCATAGAAAGCTGAGAAAGGATGGAAGTAGGCACAACCATACTTAAAACTACCAATTATCAATAAAATATAATTCAATCACTTTTGCTCAAAAAAACTTCTATTAACACAAATTTCAAAGAATAGCATAACATATACTAAAAATATGTAAGATATGGGAAAAAATACAAAATCTATCATATCTCTATTTCTTTAGGTTTTTAACTAATCTATGATATCCTTGTCCTGGTTGGCCAGAGTAAAAAATACCACTAGTTAAATAAAGTTGTAAACTTATTTAATAATGGACACCATTATTAACAACCTACTATTCGATCAAAATAAGAAAACAAAATCTCTTATTTTATGATCTAGACCCACGGTTTCGATAATCAATAGATTTGGTCCTAATAGTCACAGTAGGGGAAAGTCTAGTAGAATTTGACCTATAATTATCTATCTTTTGAAATCTAACATTGTCAAAATAACTAATGAACACCTTCCGTAGGGGGACGAATCAAAGCGTCTCGAGGCCCCATTAAGCTATTGACTTTGTTAAACCAACGGTGGAGATCGAATATAATTCTTAAAATAAGTTCATTATAAATTTAAAAATAGTATTTTTATTATTTATTTTCGAGAATTAATGACTATGGTTCTCCAAAAAATTGACAAAGTTAAATTTTTAAAAACCAAAGTCCTATTGTTTACCCAAAAAAGGTCACTGATGACGTGGCAAAGATTGCTTACACATAGATTGACACGTGGCAGAATTAAAAGGTAGAGGTATTGTTCGGCTATCGACCAGATGCGCGCCTCCTTGTCAGAGTTAATGTTTGTCACGACCAGGCTGGTCGTGAAGCCCGATTTATTTCCTTTTTAAGTTGTAATCTAATATTAACTACATTTGAATATTTCTTCATAATTATCCTTGATACGCGGTTATTAAGGATAAGATAAGACATGTTATCATATGTAACCCTCCTTGAGCCTATAAATACATATGAAATAGCTCAAGGAAGGGACTGAGGGATTTTTTAGCTTTTTTGTTTAAGATTGAGAGAAAAGGAGATAAGGTGAGTTGTTACCATCCGATTGTATTACGCCTAAGGTCTGTGAAACTCAAGAACCCTAGTTCTTTGATCACAACTTCAGGATTCTATAATAACAACATCACAAAGTGGACGTAGGTCATTACCAATCACTGGGGCCAAACCACTATAATTCTTTGTGTTTTTTCCTTTCCATTAGATTATCTTTTCAAGCGTTGTGCTATTTCCTGTCGTATATTTGACTCCGTGTCATTGGCTAATTTGAGAGTCAACATTTTGGTGCTTTCATTTAGAGCTTGTGAAAGAATCTAATGGAAAAAACATCCAAGAAGACCGGACAGGCCGCTGGCGCTGCATCATCCCAGCCTCCTCCCCCAAATGTGGCTGAGGACAAACCGCACTTGGAGTTTGATGAGGAGGAGTTAGATTCTGAAACCCTGAAGGCAACACTGGGGGTGTTGCAGGATGAGTTGGCCAATCTGAGGGCCAATCAAGAGAATACTGCTGAGATAATGGCGTCGCAGCAAAGAGAAATAGAGCACCAGCATCAGGAGCTGAGCGAGCGACAGGCTAAGATGGACCATCGACAGAGGGATGCCATGGCTACCCTTGAAGCAGCCATCCAGCTAGCTAGGAATCAGGCTGCGCCAGCCTCCCAGCCAGATCAGCCACCAAACGGGCCACCTCAAAGGGGTCCCAATCCTAGTCCTTCGCTCCAGCCAGTAAGCCCTCAAAGGCCGGAGCAGCCACCTGTGGCTCAGGATGATGTCCCACCTAGGGATCCTGAGCAGCAACCTCCATCTTAGGCTGGTCGAGGCAATCCCCCGCGCCTGAGGCAGAATAGAGCCAGGAAACCGCCCCGCAACCCTAGACGCCCAGGGGATGAGGAGCCACATCCATCGAGTAGGGGGCAGCGACAGGCTCTGCGATCAGGGGCCCCCCACGGCATAACAATGCACGGGGACCCACCGACCAGCGCAGGCCTCCCTCTAACGCTCGGGAAATGCCAGCCCAAGGAGGCAACAAAGTAAATAGTCGGTCGCACCATAATCAGCCACGATTCAGAGATGGCCAAGACTACAATGAGGCCGACTCTAGCAAAAGAAACGCTGGTCGGAGGAATGAAGAAAGAGGTGGAGGCGGGAGCCCCCCACCTAGAGAAGACCGACCAGCAGGCCATAATGCTGGGGGGCAGCCCAGGCACAGTAACGTCTTTGGTCGGCTGGGAGCCAGCGAGCAACGGCGAAGAGACGATGATCTGAGGGACGTACTTAACGAGCACCGAGAAAGGCACGATGAGTAAATTCCCCCGGCACCAGAGGCCCCAGCAATCCCAGAAGTCGTTCAGGCTCAGATTGATGCCATGAACCAGGCAGTGCAGCAGCTGGTCAGGGGGAAAACATCCCATATTGAGTACAATCGGAGGAGAGGCACCCCCTTCGTACAGAGGATTGCTGTGGTTGAAACCCCCAGGAAGTTCAAGATGCCAACACTGAAAATTTTCGACGGGTATGGAGACCTAGTATCTCACATTAATAATTTTGAGATACAAATGGATATACAAAAGGTGTCAGAAGATGCCCGCTGCCGCATCTTCCCGGCAACATTGTCTGACACTGCCCAGGAGTGGTTCTTTAAGTTCCCTCCTGCTAGTATAGTATCATGGGAAATGTTTGCAAAGGAGTTCTACGGACAGTTCTATGCGGGTCGTGTGCACCCCAATAAGGCAAACCAATTGGTTGAGATACGCCAAAAAGAGGGAGATCCTTTGAAAGAATATGTTCAACACTTCATGCGAGCTGTAGCAGGAGCCAAAACTGTGGGCAATGAAAGTTAGATGATGGCCCTAACTGCTGGGGTTAGATGCCATTCACCCCTCTGGAGCAGCCTTAGAAAGAATGGGGTAAGAAGCACCCAAGAATTCTTAGATCGAGCTGATCGGTACATCAAGCTCGAAGACGTGATTGCCAACGAAGGACAAGGGGCACAAGGAAGAACCCGCCAAAGCCGCCAATGGGTCTGAAAAACCCAATGGCAACGACAAAGGCAACGGGAATGGCAATGGTAGAAATGGTGGGAAGTGGGCGAAAAACGAACCCTCGACCTCTGAGAATAAGCACCCCAAAGGTAATCGGTATGAACTGAGATTCACCAAATACACTGCCCTTGTTGAAAGTCAAGCTGAGGTCTACCAGGCGACCAGCTCAAGCATGCCCTACAAACGACCCGCACCTATAAGGAAATATATCTCCAAGAGAGATGCCACAAAGTTTTGTCATTTTCACAACGATTACGGGCACGACACTAACGAATGTAACCAGCTGAAGGATGAAATTGAGTCCCTGATAAGGCAGGGACATTTAAGAAGATTTGTGCGAGCCGCGGGAGGTTCTCAGCGAGAGGCTCAAGGTGACAACGAGTCGGCGACTGCACGCCAGCGCTCGCCACCTTTACAGCTAGCTCCTGTGGTAGGTACCCTACTCACCATCTGCGAAGGCCCACATCTTGCAGCAGATAGTGGGAAAGCGAGGGAACGATATGCTCGAACCCTGCGCCACGACCAGGACATCGAGCTGATGAGTGTTGAGGATCGAGCACCAAAAAAGGCTCAAACAGAGGAGGAACTGATCACCTTCTCTAACGATGATGCCCAGCACGTGCGATTCCCACACTTCGATCCGCTTATCGTGGACGTACAGATTGCAAACATGATGGTGAAAAGGGTGTTGGTCGATACAGGAAGTTCGGTCAACATCCTATACAAGTCTTCGCTGGAAAGGATGAAGTTGTCTGTGAAAGACCTGGAGCCATGCAACCAAACCATTTATGGTTTTTCGGGAGAAGGGCTCGCCCCAACAGGGTCGATTAAACTCCCGGTCATAGTAGGCACTGCACCTGCTAATAGGACATTATTCACTACTTTTATAGTAGTTGATTGTCCTTCGGCGTACAACGCTGTGATAGGGAGACCAATTTTGGTCGACCTACGAGCCATCACCTCCATATGGCACCTCGCTATGAAATTCCCAACGGACGCAGGGATAGGATTCGTATTGGGAAACCATAGGGAAGTGAGGGAGTGCTACAATGCCTCCATCACCAAGGCGAAGAAGGGTGTATCGAGAGATGCCACCGGAAAGGAGTTGCAAATGGCGACTGATGTTCAGGCCCACTCGGGTGATAATCTCACCAAATAGGGCGTTGCCAAAAGTGAGGATAGGGACTTAGATCCTCGCTTTGGGGATTTTGAAGAAGAAGTGGGACCCATCGAGGACCTTGAAGAGATCTAACTCGATGAGGAAAATCCAACCAGAGTTGTGAAAGTCGGTAAAAACTTAGAGACAACAACAAAACAAGCACTGGTGGAGTTTTTAAGGAGGAACCAGGAGGTCTTTGCCTGGTCGTACAAAGACATGGTCGGGATAGATCCTGCAGTCATCAGCCATGTCCTGAACATCGACAAGAGCTTTCCACCAGTACAACAAAAAAGAAGGTTTCTCGACAAAGATAGATCAAGGGCCTTGAAAGAGGAAGTCGAGAAGCTGAAGGATAATGGGTTTATCAGGGTGGCGTTTTATCTGTCGTGGGTTTCTAATCCCATACTAATGCCCAAGCCGAATGGCAAGTGGCATACGTTCGTGGATTTTACAGACCTAAATAAAGCCTGCCCCAAAGATTGTTTCCCACTCCCAAGGATAGAACAGCTGGTCGATGCCACTGCAGGGCATGCTATCCTCTCATTCATGGATGCATACTCCGGGTATAATAAAATCAGTATGCATCCCCCTGATGAAGATCACACTAGCTTTCGGACAGATACAGGGCTCTACTGTTACAAGGCGATGCCCTTCAGTTTGAAAAACACTGGTGTGACTTACCAGAGACTTGTCAACCACATGTTCAAGGAGCTGATCGGCACAAACATGGAGGTCTATGTCGACAACATGCTGGTCAAGTCAAAGAAAGCAGAAGGGCATGTAAGGGATTTGCAGGAATGCTTCAACATCTTGAATAAATATCAGATGAAGTTAAGTCCCCTTAAATGCTTCTTCGAAGTAGGATCAGGGAAGTTCTTGGGATTTATAGTTAACTCAAGAGGAATTGAAGCCAATCCCGAGAAAATTAAAGCCCTGATCAAGATGAAATCGCCAGTAAAGATTAAAGATGTTCAAAGCCTGACCGGGAGGATTGCTGCTCTCAGTAGATTCATTTCAAAATCGACTGACAAGTGTGTTCCATTTTTCAATATACTAAGAGGCAATAAGAAATTTGAATGGACAGATGAGTGCGAACAGGCCTTTCAAGCACTCAAAACACATATGGCGCAACCACCCATCCTGTCAAAGCCGGTCGATAAAGAAACTTTGTTCATCTATCTGGCAATCACGGAATACGCTGCTAGTGCTGTTTTAGTAAGAGAAGAAGAAGGCGTGCATAAGGCTGTTTACTACGTAAGCAAAAGGCTGATTGGAGTAGAACAGTGGTACCCGCCCATCGAGAATCTAGCCTATGGCCTAGTCTTGGCCTCTAGGAAGTTTCGGCCTTACTTCCAAGCTCATCCAATTATGGTCTTGACCGACCAGCCTCTTAGACAAGTCCTGCAAAAGCCAGAGGCTGCAGGTAGATTGCTAAAGTGGGCAGTCGAACTCGGGCAGTTCGACATATCTTACTTGCCGCAAGCAGCAAAAGGACAAGCCTTGGCCGACTTTATCGCGGAATTCACTGAACTCACGAGTGGCGAGCAGACTAAAGAACCCAGCAAACCTGAAAGTCAAATCCAAGCACCCACGTGGAAATTATTTTCGGACGGTTCTTCTAACGAGTCCCACGCTGGGGCAGGAGTAATACTGATAACGTTGGAAGGGCACCGATTTCACTGTGCAATTAGATTTGACTTCGCTGCTTCTAACAATGAGGCTGAATATGAAGCACTACTTGCTGGATTGCAATTAGCCAAGGATATGAATATAAAAGTGCTCGACATCTATAGTGATTCTCAGCTGGTGGTGAATCAGGTCCTGGGAGAGTACCAGGCGTGAGGTTTAAAGATGGTTGCCTATCTAAACAAAACAAAGGATCTGTTAGCCCAGTTCGACAAATATAGTCTCTAGCAAGTGCCTCGCGATCAAAATTCCAACGCGGACGCTTTGGCAAAATTGGCAAGTGCGAAGGATGCTGATACTCTGAACATAGTGCCAGTCGAGCGACTATCCATACCAAGCATCCAAACAACAGAGACCACTCTGGTAATCCAGATGGCGAATACTTGGATGGCATCATATGTAGAGTATCTATCGAACGACGTGTTACCAACGAACAGAAACAAAGCCAGGACCCTTCAGCGGCAAGCTACTAGATATATCCTGGTCGATGGAATCCTGTACAGAAAGGGATACTCAATGCCACTCCTTAGATGTATTACAAAGGAGAAAGCCAAAGAGTTGATGAAAGAGGTGCACGAAGGTTTTTGTGGAGACCATGCTGGGGGGAAAATTTTGTCAAAAAAGATCCTAAGACAAGGATATTTCTGAGCAACGATGAATGAAGACTCGATGGAATTTGTGCAGAAGTGTGATAAATGCCAGAGATTCTCCAAAATCCCACGAGCAGCCCCTAATGAGCTTAAATAGATGCAAAGCCCGTGGTCGTTTACAGTTTGGGGTGTCGACCTTATCGGATCTTTGCCCATGGGAAAAGGCGGTGTCAAATATGCGGTGGTTGCCATCGACTACTTCACCAAATGGGCTGAAGCTGAACCGTTGGCAACCATAACAATCAAGAAGGTGCTAGATTTTGTGATCAAAAACATCATTTTTCGCTATGGATTGCCAAGGAAGATCGTCTCAGATAATGGCACCCAGTTTGACAGTGATTTATTCACAGATTTTTACGAGCGACATGGTATTATCAAGAGCTTCTCTTCAGTCGCTCATCCCCAAGAAAATGGACAAGTTGAAGCAATCAAAAAAACACAGAAGGTACATTGAAGAAAAGGCTAGAAGAAGCTAAGGGAGTGTGGCCAGAACAATTGCCTGAAGTACTCTGGTCGTACAGAACTTCCCACCGAACAACAACGGGTCATACTCCATTCTCTTTGGCTTATGGATATGAAGCCATGTTGCATGTTGAGTTAGATCCGCCTTCGCATCGCAGGATAATGTACGATCAAGATTCGAACAGCCAGCTATTGATGGAATCCCTCGACTCAATTGATGAGAAACGTGAACATGCCCAGCTCCGAGTAGCTGCGTACCAGCAGAAGGTCCCCCGGTATTTCAACTCTAAAGTTCGAGAAAGAAAGTTCAATGTTGGAGATCTTGTACTCCGAAGAGTTTTTCTAAACACCTGTGACCAAGCTGCTGGAGTTCTCGGACCTAATTGGGAAGGGCCATACCAGATTGATGAAGTCATTCACCCAGGCACCTACAAACTTGCACACTTAAACAGAGATCTCGTTCCTCGCTATTGGAATGGAGAACACCTGCACAATTATTACCAATAAACAATTCTTCTAAAAGAATTGGCTTGTATTAATTTTACTTTTTACAAGTTTTGAAAAAGGGTTGGCCATTTTATGTGACTGATTGCTTATAAGTGTAAGGTCTCATTGATCACTCATACAGACATTTTCGTCCATTTATTACGAGAAATATAAGGGACTGTGCACAGCCAGTCATTTCTTGCCAATTATTGTATTTATTACAAGTATTTGCTCATTACGTGTGTTGTTTTGCTGTATTATAATTCTAATTGTATTGCTACGAGCAGTAATGTTCGAACAAGTTCTGGTCAAGGCAAGTGACCAAGGACCTAAAGCTCCTCGATCACTTGGGGGGCATATAAGGTACAAGTAAGCAAAGCATATCATTAAAAGGTATGTAAACACATGAACAAAATAAGTGAAAGCATGCTAGGGTACTTAGAGTATTTTTCAAAATTTTGTTATTTTGTTAAATCAAACCAAAGTGCTATGCTAAGTTCGGTCATGCGAACAGATATTTTAATAAAATAAAAAATGTGTTATAATATAAAAACGAATTACCTTACACTGCGAGCAAAACTGCTCGGATGTAATTGTCTGATTAAAAGGAAAATAGCTGCCCATGGAGCAATAAAAAATTAATGTCTTTACATTACGACCCGAAGGTCGGGTACTTGAAATATTAAAAGAAAGAGACTAAGGGGCCAGAGGATCTTGAGGGGGCCCCTGATCGATGACATCTGCAGTTTCATTATCCGCCCCGTCCATGCCAGTCGCCAAGGAGATTTTGGGTGAAGCAGGTACTCTTGCCCTCTCCTCCTCTGCCAGCCGAGCAGCACAGTGGGCTAGCTCGGCTTGCCTTGTGCGTTCAGGAAGGTAGTTAAAGTTTTCCCCTTGGTTGTGTTTCCAGAAGTCATAAAAACATTTACTTGTGGCGTTCTTGTACCTTTCCAAATTGCTGGCATTGGCTTTCTCAAGCTTCTCGATCCGGCCCTCCAAGGTTGTAGTCTCCTCCCTGCTCGCGATCAACTCCTGCACGAGCTTTTTACCCTCGCGGTAGTTAATGCGGTTAGAATCTTTGAACTGGTCCCTCTGCTCGATGGCTTTATCCAGAGAATTTTGCTTCTCCCTCAACTCCTCAGACAGTTTATTCTTCTCCTCGAGCACCGCTGCAAGCTGTTCGGCATATTTCGCTTCGGCAGCTTTGACTTCGTCAGCGTGTTGTTGGTCCAAGGATTTAGACTGCTCGGTGATAGTACCCAAGCGTAGCTGGCCAGCGGTAAGGGTTAGAAATGCCTGCGGACAGAGCAAAGATTAGATTGGCTGTAAAGAATACAAGAAGCCGTCTCTACAGAAAAAGATAGCTTACACTAGAAAATTCATTTAAAGCGCAGGTTAGGATCTGGTCGACATCCATTGTCTCTGTCGCAGCCATCGCCTCTTGGCAGCGGTCGTGCTTTACAATTTTTGTGACCCTGGCCTTGACCGATTTGAAGGCACGACTAGTTATGTCGCCCCCGGTGGAAGCAGGACCGGCTTGCTGAGTCTGGTTAGTTGGGGCCGCTGGAGATTGAGTCAACCCGGCAAGAGCAGGGGGAGTCTGCTGCTCGTGGGGAGAAGGTGGTGGAGTTGCGTTGGCTGAGGGTCCGTCCTCTGGGACGCCAGCAGTGCGAGGCTTCTTAGCCTGAGGCACTTTACTGCTTTCCCCAAGATGCCTCTTGCTTGTTTTCTTTTTGCTCGAGGAAGCCGCGGGAGCCTCGGGGGCGCTGTATATATCGAACACACACTCGGAGTCCATATCTAAAACAGAAGCAAACATTCGAGCAGTGAGACAGTATAAACAATTGAATATGTCATGTCAGGAAAAGAAACAGAAAAAATTGTAAGTGAAATACCCGAGCTATCATTACTGGTCGCTACATTATAAACTCTACTAGTCTTATACTCACTCTCCGGCATGAAGAAGGATGAATCTAAATTTGGAGCGTACTTAAAATTGCCGTCCCCGTCAAATAAGTGACAGGGAATTGGCAAGCTATCTAAGAGCGAGAGATCAGTACGGTTCTCGTCTGAAGATTCGTTGAGGGGCTCGAGGGGTTCGGTAGCTTTCTTTTTCCCTTTTCCCTTTGGGACAGGGGGAGCGGCAGCCCGCGGGGTGCTGAAAGGTTCCCTGATCGTTACTTCGGTGGCCCTCCTCGGAGGAGTTTGTTCCACGTCTGGGTGCTGCTTGGGAACTACTCCGCCAGTAGCACTCCCCGCTGTTGACTACCTCATGTCCTGATGAGGGGCCAAAAGGCCGACTAGCCTAAGGTTAGCCTCCGTGACCAGATGTTTGACGCTTTTCTCCATGTCAGTCATACTGGCCAAGAGGGCTGATCTCAACTCCATGTCTGGAGTGGGGTCTGATCGCAGCCATGGGCCTGAAAGGCATTAAAAGTCTAAGAAAATGTAGAGGAAACACTAAATAAAGATCAACAGCCAGTGGTACTAAGGTTTTACCTCCTTGAGCAAAGGCCAAATTATTCGCGATCATATCGGTCATAAGGAAATACTCCTGGTAGTACCTCCCCACGTTCGATATGTGTGTGGTGTCGGTCAATAAGGTGCGCCCAGTCTCCTGGTGACAAAAGTGAAAGAACCACGTACCTTCTTGGTTGGGGTTAAATTTGAGGTTGAACAAATAGTTAACCTCATGAGGAGTTGGCACAAACCATTTTTTGTGACTGTAAAGGATATAGAGTGCAGCAAACATTCTATACCCATTAGGAGTTATTTGAAAAGGGGCAACTCCAAAATAGTTGGCCACCCCTTGGAAAAATGAATGAAGAGGCAAGGTAGCCCCTGCCTCAATGTGGTACCTCGACCAGGCGCTGAAGGCACCTCCGGGCAGGTTCGCCCATTGATCTTGGTTGGGTCAAACTAATGTTACCCCCGTGAGTCCGTATTTCTTGATGTAGTTGGCGATCATCCTGATCGTCACCCGGCTCTCAGATACTACATACCACTCAACATCTGGGTGAATGGCATTTCAGGGTTGAGCGTGAGTTTGGATATTGGGGTCAGGAATATTTTCAGCTCGCCCACTGGTCTAGGGAATTTCAGCCCGAGGAGCAGGCTAATTTGAAGGATTGGGGGTTTTCTTTTTCTAGGCTGAAGTTTTAGCTCGAGCCATATTTTGAATAAGGACAGATGGAGTTTTTAAAGTGACACGAGAAAAGGGGATGTCAGGTATTAGCGATGATGGTTGCTCCTCGTCCTCAAGCAGTTGAGCCAATAATTCATCGTCGATGGGTCTTTCTCCTCCCCACGGATCTTGCATGAAATCTGCGAACAAAAAAAGGAGGAGATAAGACGCACAGCTTAAAAGCTTGTGTTGAAAGTTGGAATAACATTGCTCGCGTATACGACCAGCAGCATTCTAACAGAAACACTAAGTTCTATACGAGAAATTTGAAAAACAGATTGAAAAGTGGAAGTAAAAATATTTTTGGGAAAAAGCTTTTTCGACTCCGAAGGGGCGGGAAAAACCCAGTTTTTCACCTAGTTTAAAAATCGAATTTTTACTTCGATTTTACGCCCTAAATCTACAATCTTGACTACCAATCTGGCTCCTAACTCATATGAAACAATATTTCACTACCCTATTAATCATCTGTCAACATGCAAACAATCCCCATATATTTTCGGCCAAGAACATGAAGGGGTTCAGAAATAAAAACATGCATAAGGCAGTTTTGAATAGCAACTAAAAGGACAAGAAAGTTGTAAAACTTACTCAGGTAAAGATTGAAGTCCAAAGATGAGAGCTATCGGGCGTCCGAGTATAGATGTCTGAAATTTTCTTGGCTCAGAGGGGCGAGTTCTTCAGCGTTCTTCAAGAAGGCAAAGGCGAGTAAAAAGTAAAAATGGTAACTTGAGGATTATTTATGGAGACCAAGGCACGTTAAAAGAGGCAATCATGAGTTACTTTTTTCTTAGTATGGGGAAGTGGAATAGCCGTCAAACACATTTTTGGAAAACTGAAAGGACCTAATTAGACATGATTGGTCACGTTTTTCGAAAAGGCATGGGCGGTTCTGACAGATTTCGTGGGGCATACGAAAGGTTAGTTTCCTAAGTTTACTTATTGCTGGCCGCAATAAATAAACTTAGGGGGGGGGGGGGGCAAATGTTTACCCAAAAAGGTCACTGATGACGTGGCAAAGACTTCTTACACATAGATTGACACATGGCAGAATTAAAAGGCAGAGGTGTTGTTCGGCTATCGACCAGATGCGCGCCTCCTTGTCAGAGTTAATGTTTGTCACGACCAGGCTGGTCGTGAAGCCCGATTTATTTCCTTTTTAAGTTGTAATCTAATATTAACTACATTTGAATATTTCTTCATAATTATCCTTGATACGCGGTTATTAAGGATAAGATAAGACACGTTATAATATATAACCCTCCTTGAGCCTATAAATACATATGAAATAGCTCAAGGAAGGGACTGAGGGATTTTTTTAGCTTTTTTGCTTAAGATTGAGAGAAAATGAGCTAAGGTGAGTTGTTACCATCCGATTGTATTATGCCTAAGGTCTGTGAAACTCAAGAACCCTAGTTCTTTGATCACAACTTTAGGATTCTATAATAACAATATCACAAAGTGGACGTAGGTCATTACCAATCACTGGGGCCGAACCACTATAATTCTTGGTGTTTTTTCCTTTCCATTAGATTATCTTTTCAAGTGTCGTGCTATTTCCTGCCGTATATATGACTCCGTGTCGTTGGCTAATTTGAGAGTCAACACCTATAATTTTCTATTAATTCTAAAGTGTCACATTGAAACAAATTCAATTAAATTAGAATTAATTTGTTGCTAATCAATATTTAGGTTTAACTATTATAATGAATCTATACAATTAAGTCCAACTCAGGCAAATGAGCCTTAACAATTGGGCTTGCATGGAGGAGGGTTGGGTCCAGTATGTCGTTCTCACTACAAATGCCCTCATACTTCCTTACAAGGTCCAAAAGACAGGAATTTAAACCTTCGTTTTATTAATTGTTATTAATTGATTAGGTCCACTATAGTCATGCAAAACAAATGGGCATTCACAAGTGGAACCACCCACAAGAGCGGAATTTAAACTTTACATTTTCTAATGGGCCCAAATAAAACCTATCATTTTATGAATATTTTATTTGGCAAAATTCATATATCTAGCAAACATATGTGCTACTATATGCATATAAGCTCAATTGAAAAAATACCACATATAGTGCAAACACACATGTTATAATTGGATGGTTCAAATACCACATATGAGCAAGTCAATGAATTTATGCAAAAATACCACAATTTATTTCATTTGCAAAAATACCACAATTAATTTTCTAAAATTTATCAATGAAAATTCAAATTAATTAAATTTTTAAAAGAAATAAGTCAATTTAAATGAAATTTATCAACAATTAACAATAGTTAATTTAAATTTCATTTATCAACAATAAACTTGGTTTAGGTTAATTTGAATATATATATATATATACTGATTTAATTTAAATAGGATTTATCAACAATTAACCATAGTTAATTTAAATCCCATTTATAAAAAAATATTTTATTAATTGGTTAAAAAATGATATTTTTCAAAATTTAAGCAATTTTAAATTTTAAAATCAATATCTTAACTACTTTTCAAAAAATATATTGTGTTGTTAAAACTATAAACAAATATTTTAACCATTTAAAAAAATATTAATAGATATAACAACCCTAAAATATCTCAAAACAATTAAACAAATTCAAATATCCATTAAAATATCTAACTAAGAAATTTCAAATTTTAAATAATTTAAATATTAAAAACTATAGAAAAAACAGATAATAATATTTTCAAATAAAGATTTAATAAAAATAACAAGTATTTAAAAGAAAATATCTTAAATATCTGATATCTTAATTCTAATATTTTAATATATTAAAAGATTTAAAATTAATTTATTAGCCTATTTTTAAATTTGAATTTAAATCTTTGTAGAAAATATCTAATTTTTAAATATCAAACAACAAAAATATCTTATTTTAAAAAAAAAACAATTTTAAATGATATAATAAATCTGATATTTTTGGGTTTGTTACAAAAAATAAATTTCAAAATTTTATTTTCTTTAAAAAAAAATATTGGGATGAACAGTACATGTTTCGGGTACTCTTCATTGTGGCTTGGTTGGAGGGGAGGCATGCGCGCGGTTTGGTCCGGCTGTCGAGGGTGACGCGCTGGTGCGCGTGCGGGTGCTGGGTGACGCGTGAGTGGGTAGCCAAGTAAAAAAATTTATGCAATTTTTCAAACCAAAACCATTTTCTAATTCATTTTTACCATGTTTTACACAAAATAAAGTATATGTAAAAAAAATAATTGCATAGAAAACACAACAAAATAACCTAAAATTTCTAATAATCACATAAAATTCAATATGCTTCATAAAAACATGAAATCCATCCAATTACTCAAACACATCAAATAATTCAATTTTTAACATGTTCATGCATTAAAATAAAGATAACCTGAGGCTTTGAGGTCAGTTGTTGGGAAAACTTATACATGATCTTGTTTATTTTCATGTAGATCTTATATTAAATGAATTAATATAAGAAAACCTAAAACAAGTTTCTAAAATTGAATTCAAACAGAAATAATGATAAGAACACTTACATTATACGCAGCGGAATGATAGAGTCAATCCTTCAGTTTCTCTAACCCTTGTATCCTTTCTGTCGCAGAGTATTACCAAGAAACTAAACTGATCTTCAATTTTCTTCACAGCCTTCCAAAGTATCCATAGAATCAGCTAGACTACCGAGTTCCCAATATGTAAGCATGGGCTAGTCCGTAGGGTAAGCTGGTAACCAACAAGTCAAAGAACTCAAATAATACAATCAGTTAGAATACTAACCACTCAGAATTGAGATTGAATTGACCTATGGTCAACTATATGATATGACTAGAATAGATAATAACGGTATGTTTACTTATCTTGTCTACTGTCAATATTGGTTCAGTCCAATGTAACAAATACATCTGATCTTGTCTACTTTGCTAATGTTCTGGAAAGAACATAACACTATGATGTGTAAGTAGATCATATCGCGAATTGGAAAGTCAGTGTAAATCTTGTACAATGACTAATCTTAGGACTAACTTATGTTTGAACATATAATCATATTTATATTCCATTGTGATTACATCACTATAAATATGATTAGCTATATGCTCGGGATTTAATAGAAATTTATATTAAACAAATAATCATGAAAATAAAACATGTGAGCAAAGTGATTGACCAAGTCAAAAAATGATTTCTATTCTTTTATTGATAATAAATGAGATTACAAAGAAATTGGGTTTTAATTCGGGCATAAAACCCCAACAAGTTCTTGTTGCTGGTCTTCTCCCAGCTCTCTAATGTTTATACCAGTCATACGTTGCCTGACTGGCCTCAATACAACCTGAGCCTGCTCTGAAGGTATGTTTTCGTATGTTCCACCACTAGCCACGCTTTCAGCAGTGAAATCTTTGGTGACTTGGTGAGGTTGGAGAAGACAGACTAGATGAAGATTGGTCAGGGTCACCAGATACTTGTAGCTTTTCTCATCATCCGTCAGACTATCCAAGATATTTGCTCTATTGACCATATCATGAGTTGGTACTGGTCAATACCATAGACTTGAAGAATGGAATTGCACAAGTTAGACAGATGGACATGCGAAAAGAAAGAAATGAAAAGAAGAAATATAGCAGAAGTTTACCTCACTACGTAAATGCCAAATTGTTGGTGATACTTCCCAAAGTTAGAATTGTAGGTGGTGTCTGTCAAAAAATAGTGACTGTATTGATGGTAGAAAAGGAAGAAACTTGTGTTGTTATACTTCGAGTTAGACTTGAGAGCGAATAGATAGTTGATCCCATGAGGAGTTGGAACAAGTCATCTCCTTAAATGATAAAGGGTATACAATGCTAATAGCACCATATATCCGTTCAGGGTGAACTGGAAATGATTGATCTCAAAGTAGTCGGCCACTCCTCGAAAATATTCATGAAGAGGCAATGTAGCCCTAGCCTCAATATTGTACCATGACTCAGCACTGAAAGCCATTCTATCTCTTTTTCAAATTAATTTTTTTTATATTTTTTTATAAGTTTAGTCTTTTCGTTAAATAATTTTGATGATTGATCTATGATTAATCAATGGGTTTTATTTATAAGTTATAAATAAAATGAGGTATTGCCTCACTTTCTTCGAAGAAAATAACTTTGTAAAGTTGACCTAGCACCCATTGGGGGGCATGAGATCTAGCACGACATCAACCAAATAACCTTGTCCCACAATGCACACACATGTAAATGCTTGAGAGATAAAACGACTACGAAAAGCCACTTGTAAGTATGATTGATGTAGCGTCCCAAAACTCCGAATGAGATTTAGTACTGTGGATACCGAAATTATGCTTGAACGAGACCCCCACCTCGTGGCCCTCGGAGTATAGGCTTGGGATGGAAATAGTCCTCACGCCCCTGCGTCTCGCGCCAAGGCCTCGCAGACGCCACCTCAGCCACGCCCCTGTGTTTCGCGTCAGGGTCTCACGGACACCGCCCCCTGTGTCTCGCGCCAGGGCCTCGCAAACACTGCCTCAGTTGCGCCCTTGCGTCTTGCGCCAGGGCCTCGCGGACACCGCTTCGGCCACGCCCCTACGTCTCATGCCAGGGTCTCACGGACACCGCCTCAGCTGCGCCCATGCGTCTCGCGCTAGGGTCTCGCAGACACCGCCTCGGTCGCACCCCTGTGTCTCGCGCCAGGGTCTAGTGGACACTGCCTCGGCTGTACCCTTGCATCTCACGCCAGGGCCTCGTGGACACCGCCTCAGCCACGCCCCTACGTCTCGTGCCAGGGTCTCGCGAACAGTGCCTCGGCCACGCCCCTGCGCCTCGCGCCAGGGCCTCATGGACACCGCCTCGGCCACGCCCCTGCATCTCGTGCCAGGGCCTCGCGGACATCGCCTCGACCATGCCCCTGCGTCTCGCGCCCCAGAGGTGCCTCGTGAGGTCATCGTGCCTTGGCTACTCGGAAGACGCCTCGCACACCTGCCTTACCCATCTACCTAGACACAAGGGCCTTGCCTAGCGAGGCCCATCTCGCCTGTCTGACGTGATGTCACTCACGCATAAGGCCATATGTCATTTTCCAAAGCATCCATATCCAAAGGCATGCCTCGCCATTGGCCCATAAGCCTCGCTATGCGAGACGTCGTGCCTTGTGCTCAAGGGTCCATGCGAGACCCCACATCTTGCCAGGATGAAGACCCATGAAAGGCACCTTGCCTCGCCATATCTTCCATGACAACCCATAAGTTCTACAACACTTAACAAAATGCAAGAAAGTGTAGTGAAAAGGTGTATCTTTGAAATAGGAAAAATAACCATCAGATACAAGGCATTCCCATGAGTATGGGATGTACGACTCTGAGGAGGACAGAGGCGCGACTCTGACATCTGTGTCTGGCAAGTAGTTGAAGTTCGAGGGGTGGTGGCATGGCCTGCATGTCTCTGACCACAAACAAGCATCGACACCACGATCCTTTGCTCCACCATGACAGTGTACTCAAGCACCTTCTTGTCCCCTGGGACCACCATGTATCAGAGGCCATTATAGCCAAGCTATAAATAGACCTCCACCCCTCAAACTAAGGGGTTGGAAAATTCTTGTAATGCCAGGCTATTCAAAGAGAAATATACATGTTTTCTTCCATTACTCTTCTGCAATTTTTCTCTATGTTTTCATAAATTTTCCTAAGTTCATAAGTTCCTGGCTAAGTCTTTGAATTCTTTGTCCTTAATTCGTTGACGAGTTCTCACCATCAACAAGTACTTTGATTAGCGTGTCGAGAGGGAACATGGGGTAATTATGTGAATCGTATTACTATATGGTTGAGTATGCATGTGTATTTGTATCAAATGTGTTTAAAGACCAACTTTTGTTAAAAAGGGGCATTTTTGTAATTTTGACTTGTTGAGGGTATATTTGTAATTTGTATGTGCTATGTGTGTGAAACCACATTATTATGTGGATATGTGTGATTTTTTGGGATGAGTGGATCCTTTCGAGCGGTTTTAGTAGAAAAGTCACAACTAGGATAAATGTCCGGCTTGGGTCGAGCAAAGGGGTATTTTGGGAATTTCTATAATGGAATTAAGTGGTAGAATAATTATGTTTGATGGATTAGTTTATTAATTTGGATATTAGTGGTGTAATCATGTTGTTAGGCAAAAGACCGAAATGCCTTGAGGTTAGCTTTAAGGCTAAGTAAAAGCAAATGGTAAAATTGTAACGACCCAAAATCACTAATAAGGCTTAAGGGCCTTGATTAGCATGCCAGGAGGGCATAATTGGTTTGGGTGTGATTTAAATGATTATATGGATATGTGAAATGAATGTTTACGAGTATTAATATGCATGTGGGCCCTGTTTAGCTTATAGGGGCATATTTGTAATTTTTTTCCTGTTGAGGGTATAAATGTGATTATATGTGATAAATTGTTGAGACCACATTATTATGTAGATATATTTGCAGCATATGGTTCGAGATGGTTCTAGTGGGCGGATTGGCGAAATAGTCATGGCAGGGATTTATACCCGACTCAGGGGAGCCTAGGGGTATTTTCGGGAATTTAGAAAACATATTGGGGATTATTAGACATTGGGTAAATAATTGGTGATTAATTGGACAATGGGATTTAAGTGGTAAATATTAGGAATACTCGAGGAATTAGTGGAAATTGGGAACAATGACTATACCCCTAGATTGAGTTAAGGGTTAGTTTTATTTGGAAGGGTAAAATGGTCTTTTTGTTATTAGAGGATATAACCAGGTTTTATTTAAGAATATAGGAGAAGGCTGTAGAAATATTGAAGAAAGAAACTGAAAGCTCTCTCTCTCTCTCTAACGATTTCTCCTCACTCTCTCTCTCTTGTGGACTTGAAGCTAAGAATCCAAGGGGAGCTTAGGCTAAGCTTTGGGGCTGTGATCTTTGAGGAAATTGAAGGAAAATTAAGCTTGAGTTGTGGCTGGAAATCAGAGGAAAAGTCAGAGTTTTGGAGCTGAGTTAGTGTGAAGATTCAGCTGGAGATTGAGCTCCCAAAGTGAGGTAAGAATTTGGACTTTAATCTCTGAATTTTAATGGATTGTTTTTGGTGAACCATAAGTTCTTAAGTATGAGAAATTATGTTGTGTGAGACTGAGTTTATGGAGTAATCATGGCTAGTGAATTAGGATATGTATATTCTGTATTGTAGCTAAGCTATTGGGTGATTAAAATGTGTAATTTAGTTATGAATTTGTAGCTGAATTGGTGTTGAATTGAAGGGATAAGTGGGGAAAATTCTGGGCAAAGTTTGAGTGTTCTTGGCTGGGAGAAGGAGGAGAAAACCCAGGTTTTCTCTGGGTTCATAGGGCGCGCCGCGACCCAGCCTGGGGGCGTCGTGGCGCGCGTGGCCCTTCTGGCCTGGGATGCTCTCTGACTTGGGGCAAGTTGCGACTTGCTGAGCCAAGTTGTGACCCGCCTGGGAATTTTGGCCTTGGAAGTGTTTTAAGAATTATTAGGGCTTGGGGATTCAAACCTAGGTGCTTGGGACAATTTCTACTACCCGGTTTAGTAGACATTGAGGTTCTGGATTCTACTCCTAGGTATTTTATTTTCTAATTGGAAGTTGATAGGATTCAATGGCCCTTGTGACTAGGTTTATCGCCAAGGCTTGAGGCTAAGGACCGTGCTCGGAACCAGTTCACCTTCTCTACTTGGAATTAAAGGTAAGAAAACTACACCCGTTTGTGTGGCTATGTTGGGGCTAAAGTTCCCCTACATTTGAATGCTATATAATTATGATATGCCATGCGAACATGAAATAAAATGGCCTAAGAGTGCTGAGACTGATATTTGCGCACAAGATGCGGCTTGGCCACTGGTAGCTGAGGTTAATTAAATAATCACTGAGCTTGGCCTAAGCGAGCTGGAGTCAGTGGATTAAACACTGGGCTCGGCCTAAGTGAGCTGGAGACAGTGGGTTAAACAGGGGGTGCGGCCTAAGGGCGTCGACCTTGAGTATTGTATGATATGTTTACTGTTGTTACTCTGATGATTGTGACACATTGAATACCTGGATGATAAATTATTGATTTGTCGATTGTTATTACTGATTATGTGAATGTTATGACCTGGTGAATAACTGGTTAATGTCTTGTGAATTATTTGATTATCATTATTGTTTATGCTCTGTATTATGGTTTTCTTGTTGGGTCTTGACTCACGGGTGCTACGTGGTGCAGATAAAGGCAAGGGTAAGGTCGATCAACCCTGAGTTGGAGAGCTCTTTGGGCGGGATGTACATAGTCAGCTGCTCGTCCGCCATGGCCGAGGGATAGTTCAAGGATAGGAAAACCATAAATGCTTATTTTTCCATTAGAGTGGCTTGTGATTGTATAAGTCTTTTGAAATTTTGTAAATCATCCTTAAAATCTTATTTTTGGGATCCCATGTATGAAACGTTTATTTAAATGAAATTTATCTATTTATGAAGAAAATCTTTCAACCCTAACTCGATTATGGTTCTAGTGTCACATTTTTAACTAGACGACTTGATTAGCAAGTCTGACACTTTTATAAACACACAGTATAACGGTCTTGGTTATCCAGGGCGTTACAAAAATGGTCATTTGACCAATTATTAGACAACCTTGGCTAAGTGTTGACAGCCTTTCCCTATACACGTTCAAGACTTCTCCTTTTCTTCTAGTTTCCTTCTTCTAATTCAACCAAGAACCAGAGCCAAACTTTGAGAATTTGAGGAATTTCTTGGAAGAATTGCGGTGCCTTAAAGGGATTAGGAGCTGCTAGCCTCCTCATTAACCAGGGGAATCTCGAAATTCAGAGAGGTAAGCTTATTTTCTTCTCAATTTTCAAGCTCATCTTGTGTTCTTAGTTTTGGGGGTTTATAGTTCAATTTCGAAAATGATGGCGATGGATTGTTTTGGGTGCTAGATTAAGGATAGAAATCACTTAAGCTACTGAAGTGAAGCTTGAATTTGGATTGAAATCCAAGAATTGAGTTTAATTTAGGATTGGATAAAAGATTGGGTTTGGAACCCTAAATTTACAATTTGTAGTTTTTATGTGTAATTTGGAGGTCTTTATGTTGTATATTATCTGTACAATTTGTGTTGGGGTCAAAAACCATGTTTGAAAGTAGTTTAAATTGATTTGAGTTGAATTTTGTAGTTGGGTTTATGTTGTATATTATCTGTACAATTTGCTCTCTGACCTGAGTCGGTCAACCGGCCAAGGGCACCCAGTTGACCGCCCTGTAGTTTGTGGTCGACTAAGGTTTTTAGCGACCCAGTCGACCAGCCTGTGCCAATCATTCAACCGGGTCTAGGACATAATCATGCACGTTTAAAGAGTATCTGGGGCCTAGAAAGGTCTATAGAAAGGTTTTGATGGGTTTTAGTTTATGAGAAACTAAACCTACATTATAATGTTGTGACTGGGGTTTCCGCAGGAAAGGATCACACTCGAGGTCGTTCAATCTTCAGCACGAGACTAAAGGTAAGAAAACTGGCACATGCACCTAGATTTGGGCATTGGCCCTGATATCTGAATGCGGTTATAACCGCGCATTGAATTTGTTTAGGGTTACGTACTAATGTTTTGTAATTGTACATGTTGCATTTGATTGCGTTATATTTATCTATGGTTGATCGGCATGGGCCGTATTCAGAAATAAGCATGCAGAATGAAGGTCATGATGGTAGGGCCACCAAAAGGGTGTTGTACCCACTCGCTCAGCGCAGGCTGTGTAAATGATTTATAAGCTTAAATGAGTTGATTATTACTTGTAAAACATGTTGTTTGTTGTTTATGCTTAATTTGATATTGGATGCCATTTGGTTTTCTTAGTGGCCCTTGGCTCATGGGTGCTCTATGGTGCAAGTAAGGGCAAGGGAAAATTTGACCAGTCATGAGTTCGAGGGCGTTGGAGCAACGCTTACATGTTCGGCCTACTCGGCCGTCAAGGTCGGGGTTTCTGAAGGACTTAGGAGGAAAAAGTTCATTTTTGTCTCTTAGGCTGACTATATTTGTAAACCCTGGTTGTAATTATGTTTTGATTTAAAATCTTTTTGGGATCCTTGTAAACGTTTAAAGTTTTAATGAAAAGTTTAATCCTTTCGACCAAATGACTTGCTTAACAAATTAAGCACCATTTTAAACACACAGTGTAACGGTACTACAATAGCAGGGCATTACAATTAAATCGTTGAGGTGCCATCTATAAGTACGATTGACTCACTATGGTGATGGAAATCTCTATAAACACCTTAGAAGTGCATCAAGGCTTGACACATCATCAACGACAAGAAAGCTTGAGCATCCTCAAGAAAGTCCAGAGCCCCGAGCGCATTCGATGTAAATAAATTGTACATATATTATTTTGAACTGATATGTTTATTATATTTGTATGAAATGCCCAGGACTGAATTAAAAGTCTTCACTATGCAAGCATAATGTTATACCCAAAAAACTACATGCATTAATCAAGGGTAAGGAATGACATATTCACAAATAAATATGGAAAAATTAGATGCCTAATTCATGAAGAGAAGGTGCTCGAGTAAAAGTACCAAGTTAAATGTTTCTCACAACACACCTCAGCAAGCACCATAGAAGCATTCAAACTTGAAAAAGATTCTCTAATCGAGCTACCCATGATTATGAACAAATATGGTGGTTAACTCTTAATGAAGTTCTTGAGGAGATAACAATAAGGAAGGAAATGGGGCGGATAATTGGCAGGGGCGCTCCCTTGGCCCCCATCCCCATTAATCATTTTAATCCTCACCCACGCCCCCATCACTGCATATTTCCCGTCGGGAAATCCCCGTGAGTACCTATTTATTTAAATATAAATAAACAAAAGTAGATTACCTAAAATTAATATATATTACACTATATTAATCACTCAAAGTATTAAATATGTCTAAAATAAAATTAAAAATCTTTAAAATGTTACTAATATGCTACAAAATCACATAAAGAAATATGTAGAATAAATAAAAAAATATTATAAAAAAAATCAAACGGGGCCTCGTTAGGGCGGGGAATGTTATCCCCGTCCCCGCCCCATTTAACATTCAGGGTTTGAAAATGGTGCACGTCCCAGCCCCGTTCCCTATTTAGGCAGGGGATCCTCGCCCCATTAGGGGTAGGTCCCCGCAGGGCCGCACCCCCGTGGGGAAAATTTACATCCCTAGATAGCAATGTGAGCTCGACCAACATGAACCAAAATCCAGTTCTTGATTAATCATTATTTATTAGTCCATTTAATATTGATTTCTCAAATCCTATTTTAATAGAAAATATTTATATAAATATATTTAATTATAAAAAATTTAGTTACCCCCATTTGAATATTTAATAACTCTAAAACATAGAGTTATTTAAAACATTTTTAGGCTAACAAAATGAAGTAAATGGAATGATGTGTTCTTTGTGTCTATTTGTGTTTAATTTCATTTATTTGTGTGTGCGTGCACGTATGTGTGCGTATATTAGTTCTTGTTGACTTTTGTGTTTATTGTTGCTTAAAGAGGATTAAAATGATTCAAAAATTGATGTTCTTTTTCCGTGTTGAGCTAGAAAAATGTTTCTTTTCTAGTTTTAGATAATATTATTTTGAATTCAGTATATTTTGATAATGTGACAAGGCATATTTTCTCGGATAATTTTTGTAAATAAAATTTGAAAAACATCCTTATGTGTCAAGAAAATTTAATATATTTATAAAATACAAAATCTAATGAAATCCTCTTAATGTTTTATATATATATTCTTAATGATACTATTAAATTAAGATCAATAATCTATATTTATAGGTGTTAATTAATATTTTAAAAAATAAGTTTTATTTTTTTTAAATTTTTATAAGGGTTACATGATGAAAAACGTATATTTATTATGAAAATATAATATTGTAAACATTTTATTTTTCAAATGCATGTCAATTTCTAAATATAGATAGTGTTTCTCATTGGTTGAAAATACTATTAATTATGGCAAAAAAAAACTAAATTCGAAATTAACGTAGAAAAAAATATTTACTTATTGGAGATTTGCTATACTAAGTTAGTATGTTACCACATCATCATAATTGTTAGTACCTAAGTAGAAACTATTTCTTCCATAAATAAATATATATATATATATATTTGTAAATAATTTTGTATAACTATCACATAATCTTATCTCATGGTGTATACCCGTAATATGTAAAAATGAGATGCAAACAACTGCATGAAAATCACTACTAGCAAGAAACAAAAATAAGCTCCGTTGTAAACTCACTTCAGCTAAACCATATATGGAGGGGAAAAAAATATTGACATATTGTACATTACTTACAAACATTCACCATTTCTCGTGAATCATTTCAAGTATAACCAACTCCAAAAATGTCAATCAAAGAATAGGGATTTGTTTTTTTTTTTTTTTTCTTTTCAAAAAGGTAGAGAACAGAATCATCATTTCACAAAACTTTGGTAGGAACCGACTATTTAACCTAAACTACATACCTTACTTCTTTGATTCTGGCTGTTTGATGAAGCATAAAAATAATAAAAGGCTCGAAATTGTTATCCATTTCAGGATGTCCCAAAACTTGCATGTCATGCAGCTATTTCTGTATATATGTTTTTTCCTTCTCATCCCCCCCCTCCACTTTATCTGAACCACCTTTCCCACCCTGATCTCCTCTAAGCCACACCAACTCTCCTGCCTCCGGCCACATTTTCCCATAAAGTTGAAGTAAAATCTTCGTACAGTTTCTTCACATGAGATTAAAAAAAGAAAGATCCAAAAAAACATCAGTACTTTTTAACAATCGCCTTCATCTTGTCCTCACTTTACATTATCAAAATCATCAAAATGTTGTCATGAAATTCACATCAATGGCAGGTAAGCCCCACCGTGCCCTCTTTTCAGCACAAGAGGTCCAGCATTTTCAGGGACCTTATCCAATAACTTGTTGCATGTATTAATCACATCACTGAACCCAGTTGCCATCTGAGCAAGACTATGCCGCAACTTCAAATCCCTAGTCCTCCTTAGCAAGCATCTGAATGATCTCCCCAAGTATTTAGCCCAGTCTCCTGGCACTCCCCCAGTAAGCCAAACTGAAAACTGGGACTGGTCACCTCGGGCAGCTAACTCGGCTCTATAAAACTTCGCCAGATCAGTTAGCATTGCAGACTGGAGTGGTAGAACAGCCACAAACTCAGCCACAAACTCAAGTAGTTCTGGTTTAAACATCTGATTCCAAAGTACCAAAGCCCACTCACTTGGCTGGTTAAGCCCATAAGCTTCAGCAACTATTAGTGCCTCTTGAAAACGGGATTGCTCAACTAAGACTCTCCTGGCATTGGTCTCTGACAGGTAAAGCCATTGAATGTCAGGCATCCGGATTTGGAGTGACAGTAGAGAAGCCTGAGCACAAGCTCTACGTGCTTTGTTGCCAGCATCAAGGGAAGAGTGAACTTCAGCAGCTTCAATGAAATAGCGCATAGCATCTAATAGGTCTTCATTCTGGTCATTGTCTTTACGACCAAACCACTGGGCAGAAGACTGATCTGCTCGAGACTCTAAAAGAGCAGCTGTTTCATGTTTCATGTCAAAATGGTTGTAGACCTGCAAAGAAAGAACATGTACTTAAAATAAGAAAATATGTAATAAATTGATCAGCTTTTATGAAAAATGCATATAACAAAAATAGTTGTTTTCCTCTTGGTAAAAACAAGTGATACTAGAGAAAGAATTGCAGAAAAATAATTTTTTTTAAAAGAGTTCATAAACTAATTAATTCCTTTGTATAACCTGGATAAGATAATTAAGATTAGAATATATAATACTACTAATCCGCTTCTAAGTTAGTCAATGGTTATTTATTGGAAATTCTCTTGAAAAACACAGAAGAAGAAGTTGTTCATTGTTGTAGACAAGAACCATGATTGAAAAACAAACCATCGCAAATGCGTCAACGTCATTAGGATTAAAATGCTTCAGTGCTGTAAGAACAGCCATGCGAAACCCCCTGACAGCGCTAGTGTTTGTGTCCGTGGCAGCAGAATACTTTTGAAGAAGAAGATCCAGCTGACCATTTTCTATAAGAATGCCAAGTATAAAATTCAGGGCATGGAAGTTTCCCACCCCTGTTATGAGGCGAGCCAGACATGAAAAATCACCCTCCGAGACATAAGCATCCACCCTGGTTGCTGCAAGGGCTACAAGAACATCAACTCCATCAAGGCAAGCTGATGATTTGTAGAAGTGGTGGGACAAAATGAGAAGCTCAACCTGCAAATATCATAATCTAGGGGTCAAAGAACTTTTAGCTCACAAGTCACCATTATTGACAATTCTCAGCTTATTTTTCATTTTTTTTTCTCTTCCCCTATTAAATAGTTCTTTTTCCCTAATTTCCTAAGTGTCTTTTGTGATCCAGTTGTGAGACATGAACTGAAAAATAAGAACAAATCACGAATAGAAGAAAATGACAGTTCACAATAAAGCCTAGACTAGACAAATATAAACATACAGTATACTGTAATGGTAATATGATGAAGACCCAAACAGATACAACACAAAACAGTAGAGAAATAGAGAAGCAAAGAAGTTTGTAATATAGAAATGAGGAAATTAGAAAGAAAATCACAGGTTCTATGAGGGACCTGGAAATCTCTGAAGAGCTCAAAACACTCCCTCACATTTTCTTCCTCCCTCTTATCAGCCCCTTGTCTACATATATCCTTATAGACCCCCCAATCCCTATGCTAACAAACTCTCCCATCCCCATAGAGTGCCAAATGCCCATACTAACCCACCTAACAAACTCCAATTGATAGTTCTAGCCTACATGATCTGGATAGGGACCAAACATAAATAATGTACTCAACTCTGTCCAACATTGTCTTTACTCTGATAGGATAGCCCTATCTTGAGCCACCAAAACAGCAAGAAAAATGACAGGAAAATGGAAAACAGAACACAAAGCAATGTAGAAAATACTGTTGTATTGATACCCAGGTATTCGAGAGCCTGGTCTCTCCCAAAAGTGGTTACAATTACCAATTCCAGCCTACCCAATGATCTCCTTTCTACCCTTTTTATATTATGGTCCATACGGGACTCCCCTGTACCCCATTCCCACACAAGTATTCCTCACATAACTACCTCTACTTGGTTCTAACCTCTTGGTCAGCACTTACCCCCGAGCCCTTACATCCCTTACCCTTCCTAGTGTATACAAAAGTGATAGGAGGTCTATCATACTCCTACTATTATGGGCCTCATCTGTTTAAAATATAGGTTGTTTATAGTTGTAAATATGTGCGCTATAGGAAAAATATTTTCTTTTTGTCCTCTAGCATAAAGTAAATATTAAGTTGTAATCTTCTCTTCAGTTTGGCAATCAGACAGCTTTTACCAAAGTCTTCATCATCAATTATTAAATGCTTCAACATAACTGGTAAACAAGATTACTGATATGAACTTATCAATGTCATTTTATACCTCACATGCATGCGGTATCTCTTGTCCAGTAATTACCATACGCATCAATGCATGGCCAATTTCAGGTTCAGACGGGCAAAGCTCTGCCCACTTCAAGAAATCTGAAAACCTCCATAATAATGGAGCAGGTCCTTCCTCCTTTTGAGAATCCATATATCCCCCACGATGAGCAGCCAGTAAGCCCTACAAAAAAGCATACACCAAAAAAAGCAGATTTAAATATACTTCCAAGTTTCAGATTTTGAGAAACCAGAGAAATTTTAAATTTTAACAGAGTACTGAAAAGTAAAATCCAGATGAACAGAAGAATCACATTCATTACTGATTACTAATAATTGGTAATCTAAAATGTGGGTCTAATCTGGTTGTATACAAAACAAACAAAACCCAAACTGCGATAAGATAACACTTGCAAAGTCTGTAGACATAAAAATAACTAAATAAACAAAAATATATATATATGAAAGAAACCTTTAGAAAAGACTCTGCAAGAATTTGAGCAATATTAGCTGCTGGCATAGGATGGGTTTTCACAAGAAGATTTGCTTCCTCAAATGATTCTTGGGCTTTAAGTGAAAGAAGCTGTAGTAATTCAATTGGCTGTTTATCAAAAGCTTCAGAGAAGGCAAGACCCAGGACATTTGCAGCTTTCACAACTGCTATTATTCTTTTGCACAGGCCACGGCCTCTACCTTCAATGAAGATGGTTGCTAAGCTCTCTAAAACCTAGACATGCACATAAGAAAGTACAATATGAGGATATCAAGTAACAAAATAAGTACAGAAAATGGTAAAAGAGTAAGAAGGAATGTACTATCAGTATCATCAGTCGTAAACAAAGGCACAACCTAATACTTAATCCTACTTCATACATATAAGAAAACTAGATATAGAGAAATGGACAATAACCTGCACCGGTTCAATCTGATGCTGATCAGTCAGTATGTTATACGAATGCATAACTAAACGTATTTCCTCATCCAGCATTGATATGGATACTAGTTCACTCGGAGTTGAAAGAGCAGCAAGCTTCAAAGCAGCATCCACAAGTATGAATTCAGAAGGAACTTGTGCTGGAGATAGTTTATGTTGGAGTTGCTTGGCAGCTGATATTTGTCCAAATTCTAACAATGAAAGAACAGCCCTCTCCAACTCAGCAGTTCCAACTCTTTCCTCCCATCTAGAAAAAGACATACCCGTTCTGACATTATCATCCTGCAATGGCATTTCATTTTTACAGTAGAGAGAACAGGGAACTTCATCAGATTCAACACTTCTGTCTATTGGGTCCACTAATTGTCGTCTAGATGTCACAAATCCTTTTGCCCTCCTTTTTGTCTTTGTAGTTCCACCTGCTGTAGTAAAAAAGCTAGCATCTGATGGGTTCTTGTAATTACCCTGGTAATTTTCCCTTATCTCATGTTTCTCTGTACTTCTACTCTTGCTTGTATTAATATGATTATCCATTTTTATAATTATATTTGCTGTCCGGTCAATGATACTGGAGCAATTTTTATTAATTGGGTCACGAATGGAATTGGTCAAATTGAGTTCTCCTTCACTCTTCACCTGTGCTTCGGATTCTACGGCCAAGAGCCAAACTTTAGTCTCAATTTCCCGCAGAAGATTCAATGGGTATACTCTGGCAAATGCATCACACAGGTCAGATAATATTTTCTTTTAAAACCAGATGTCAAAGACAATTTAATTAGGTAGTAAACTTACGGGCTGCACAGGGTCATCATCCCACTTAACCATTGTAAAGAAAGCAATAACAATTCGTGAAGCTCTCTGGCTGGGAGATCCTTTTCCACAGCTTCTGCATGTTTAAGAAAAAATAACCCCGCCTGGAAAATTTAATGGCAAATTATTTAGTATGAACACACTGTTAAACTAACTTCTTCTGGAAGGTTAATCTCAGAAGGTAGGTTGAGATTGGCTTTTTACATTTTACCGATTTCCCTTTGTGTATAGATCAGAAGAAAAGTATGTACAACATAGATTGTACAGGTTTATCAAGGGAATAGTTTGATTAGAAGCCAGAGAAAATGAAATTCTATACAAAAGGTCCAGAGGTGAAAATTAGTAGAAAATTTAGAGAACGCAATTGTTGGGGCTTAAACTCAAGAATATCTACTTTGACTTCTCATTGTCCTAAAATCTTAGCTCCAAGGAAGTACACTAAACATTGATTGTTACATTCTAACAGGACTCTACCCAAGTGCCAATTTAAAGTTAGCTTACTTGTAAAGCAGGGAAAGAATATCTTATGAACAGTGTCTGACAATGGCCCCATAAAGCAACTCTCTCTTCTGGAACATCCCAAAGAAACTCCTTCCATTCAGCTACCATAGATTCAGCCTATGAGACAGGTAATTCATCAAAACCTTAGATAATCTTTTTCACTAACAGGTCAGAAAGTTAAGACAATGTCAAATACAACAAGCAATTTAGTAGTACCTGAGTTTCAGTAACATGATGAACAACAGATTTCCAATGTCCACCGCTGGCCTCCAACTGCTTGGCCCAGTTACGTGCTTGGTCCCAGAGACCATTCTTTTCTAATGCTGTGAGAAGTGATGCATCATCTAAAGTTTCATTTCCAAGTTGTAAAAGCTCATCTTTGCGTAGTGAAGGCTCAGCTAAATTAATTTTCCAATAAAGTTGCCGGTAATGTGTAGCTGATGATCCTCCATCACCGAAGTCAGTTGCAGCAAGAAGTTTTAGCAAGCATCTTTTTTCATAAGGGGATGGACAAGTTAAAAGCATAGCATCTGCAGCTTTAACAGCCATTGAGCTTATCCATGATATTCCAATCTGGCCTTCTCTTCCCATATTACTCTGCAAATGTGTTGGTTCTTCTTTAATTCGGGCAGAAAAGGAACCCAAATGTGCTGATGCTTCAGATAGGCGCATTTGTGAAAATGCCTGAAGAAAAAAAACACATAAGACATTTCGAAATTCTGTATAATTGAATTCAATCTATTACTTCCAAATCAACATAAAACCAAGCCGAACAATTTCAGAAGTTAATAACAAGTACTAAAAAGCACAAGCATTTATTCGGGAAACAGCACATTATAAAATATGGCTGCCAGGCATCAACAGTGGATAAAATATAATATAATAATTTGATCCTCTTTGAAGAAGGTTACTAAACACATAGGAACTATGAAACATAATTCTTTTACACTTATTTAAAGTAAATTCTTCACAAGAAAATACAATAAAGAACTAAAAAAAACAGAACAAGACAACAAAATAAAATACAAAAAAAAGCCTGAAAGGTCAAAAAATACCTTGATAGGATTGTCCTGTCAAATTGTTAGAAAACAGCAAGAAAAATAGAGGAAATGAAAGAAATGAAGCCTGTATTGATATCCAGGAATTTGAGAGCCTGGTTCTCTCCCACTTGGTTACAACCCTACCAATTTCTTCACACCTACAATCCACTCACTCTCCCTTTTATTACTCTCCCCACTGGACTACCGTGCACCTTAGTCACACTAGGACTCAACCCACATAACTACTTTCATAACTAACCCCAAATACCACTAACAATCAGCCACTGCCCCCTCACCCTTAGCATTCCTATTCCTTCTAGCATACACATAAGTGAGAGGTGGTCTATCATACCACAACACAAAACACAAAATTTTGGAGTTCCCCACTTCTTGAAGTTCATATAGTATTCACAACTATACCACTTGTGAGTTTTTGAATATGTCTTATTTTATTATCTCCAATGAGGGCATATATATAGGGCCTAGAAGGAAAAAATAAATCTAAACAAATAAATATACACTCAACTAATTCTAGGAAAAACAAAATTATAATCCCCTATTTCTAGAAAGAAAAGATATACATGATATTTGGTATTAACACCAAATTGATCCCTATATACAGCTGTGATCAAATTCCTGATTTAGGAAATAAATCCACACTCCCCCTCAAGTTGGATTGTGTATATCAAACATACCAAGCTTGCACATTAATTCTTCAAAACTGGTTCTTAGGAGAGCTTTGGTGAGGATGTTTGCTGTTTGAAATCTTGTTGGAGTATAAATGGTTTGAACAATGGCGTTCTCAATTTTCTCAGTGATGAACTGTCTATCTATCTCAATATGCTTAGTCCTATCGTGATGAACAGGATTTTTTGCAATATTAATGCCAGCTTGACTGTCACAAAACATGTGTATAGACTCTTCTGTAAATACTCCCAGTTCCCCAAGTAATTTTTTCAGCCAAATCCCTTCACAAATGCCAAGAGTTAACTGTTTCTTACTCCTCCATGTTACTAGATTACCCCAAACATAAGAACAATAACCTGAAGTACTCCTTCTATCTGTTTCATCTCCTGCCCAGTCTGCGTCTATGTAGACTCTGATTTCTTTATTATCATTCTTCCTGGAGTCATCTTGAGGTATCTAAGAACTCTAGTAACAGCTTTCATGTGTTCCTCAGTTGGATTATTCATGTATTGACTCACCACACTAACAGAAAAACCAATATCAAGTCTAGTGTGAGATAAATAAATAAGGCGTCCAACTAGCCTTTGATATCTCCCCCTGTCCACAGGTGTCCTAAGCCAATTTTCTTGTTAGAATCCACTGGAGTTGAGGCCGGTTTACACCCAAGCATTCCTGTTTCATTGAGTAAGTCTAGAACACACTTACGTTGAGAAACAAAAATGTCATGTCTTGATCGTGCAATTTCCATACCAAGAAAATTTCCGAGATACCCAAGATCTTTAATCTCAAATTCCTTTGATAAGAAACTTTTCAACCTTTGCAGTTCCTCCTTGTAATCGTCTGTTAGTATTATATCATCAACATAAACTATTAGGATAGCAATCCTTTTATCTGATGAGAGTTTGACAAACAATGTGTAATCTGCTTGACATTGAGTATAGCCATTCTAAGTGATGGATTTAGTGAATTTTCCAAACCATGCCCTTGGAGATTGCTCAAGGCCATATTGAGATTTTTTGAGTCTACATATTTTGTCCTGGTTGGATGAATTCTCAAAGCCAGGTGGAATATCCATATAGACTTCTTCTTCAAGATCACCATTCAAAAAAGCATTCTTAACATCTAGTTGGTGCAGAGGCCAGTCCCGATTTGCAGCAAGAGAGAATAGAACACGGATGGTGTTGAGTTTAGCCACAGGTGCAAAGGTCTCTTGATAATCTATTCCATGACTGAGTGAAACTCTTAGCAATCAGGCGAGCTTTAAACCTCTCAATGCTACCATCTGCTTTATGTTTAATGGTGAAAACCCATTTGCATCCCACGGGCCTCTTTCCATTTGGTAATTTTGTAATTTCCCAAGTATCATTCTTTACCAAAGCGTTGATCTCATCTAGTAAAGACTTTTCCCAACTAGGATCGATCAGTGCCTCTTGGATTGTATAAGGAATCTAAACACTATCAAGAACAGAGACAAATGCCTGATAGGATGGAGATAAGATATTATAGGACACAAAGTTGCCAATGAGATGTTTAGTACAAGCACGAACTCCCTTTCTCAAAGCAATAGGCAGATCATCATTTATATGAGTAACATTATCATGACTAGGCAAACCTGAATGTATTTCTGGAGGATGTAGTTCCAGTTCCGATTCATGGTGGTCCTCGAGATGTGTTCGGTCTTCTAATTCATTCTTAGAATTTTTTCTTCTTTGGTAGATACGCAGCTCTTTAGGTTCTGGTTGAGAATCAACAGTCATTGGTGGCCCAGATGAATTTCTAGATTGGTTTTCTATGACTTGGGAAGGACTAGATGGATCTTGATTTTCTATGACTTGGGAAGGAGATGGATCCATTGGCTGTGGTTTGGAAGATTGAACAGAAGGTGGGGTACAAGTCTGAGTACCTGGAATAATGTCAGTATGAGTACCTGGAATAATATCCCAAAGATGAGATTCACTAACATTCTCCCTCTGAATCTCAGACTTGTAATAAGCATGGTTTTCGAAAAAGGTGACATCTATAGAGTTATAAGTTTTTTTAGTAGTAGGAGAATAACATTTGTAACCCTTCTGATGAGATGAATAACCAATGAGGATGCATTTGATAGATTTAGGATCTAACTTACTGCGATGTTGCGAATAGAGATGGACAAAAACAGTGCAACCAAAAATCTTAGGATCAACCAAGCTAATGAACCTTGTATGAGGGAATAGTTGCAAGAGAGTTTGACACGGAGTTTTAAATTTGAGAACTTTAGATGGCATCCGATTGATGAGATAGGCAACAGTAAGAATTGCGTCAACCCAGGTTTTCGGCAATGGCCACACCAAGGACGTCCCTTATTCTGACGATTATCAGGATTTGCACCACGAGACTGTCCTCGAGCAGCAAGGGCAGATGATTCTTGATCTGAAAGTAGAGTTGGAGAGCCCATCATAACCTTTTTCCTTATTTCTTCAAGACGAACTTCAAAGAATGCCTCTTTGACCTTAGGAAAGGGCTTGGTGCTCATGATTCGAATTCGGACTGCATTGAGATTTTTGTTAAGGCCATGAAGAAATTTGAAAGTACTTTTTTTCTCCACAATGGTACAGTAGAGGGTAGTATCATCAGTACACTTCCACGCACATTCTTCAAATAGATCTAGCTGCTGCCAATAGCGTGTGAGAGTGTTGAAGTACTGAGTGACAGAGGTATCATCTTAGCGGAGATCATACAAGGCAGCTTCGATGACAAAGAGTTCTGAGGAATTTTCAGAACTTGAATAAGACTCTTTGACAACACCCCATAATTCCTTTACCGTGGCATATAAGAGAAAATTTTCTCCTATATCATTATTCATAGAGCTTATCAGCCATGATTTAATCATATGATTGTCATATTTCCAAGTTTTGAACGTAGGATCATCTTGCTTTGGAGCAGAAATTTCCCCAGTGAGATATTCCTCCTTGCCTTTTCCACCAATATATATCAGCACAAATTGGGACCATTGGAGACAGTTGTGTCCATTGAATTTGTGGTTGGTAACCAGAGAGACAGATTCATTGCTGTGAGAGAGAGCTGGAGTAAAGAGGGACTAATCTAATGAGGATGTCTTGGAGGTTACCTCTGAGATGAAGCTGTCTTTTTCAGCAGCCATTGCAGACAGGAATGGACACACGAAGAAGAGAAGAAGAAAGGAAAAAAAATATTTTGAAACCCGAGGAAAGTTACGGCTATGAGACCATGTGAGTATTCGAATATTTGTCTTATTTTATTATCTCCAATGAGGGAATATATATACAGCCTAGAAGGAAAAAATAAATCTAAACAAATAAATATACAATCAGCTAATTCTACGAAAAACAAAATTATAATCCCCTATTTCTAAAAAGAAAATATATACATGATATTTGGTATTAACACCAAATTGATCCCTATATACAGCTGTAATCAATTTCCTGATTTAGGAAATAAATCCACACCACTTATTGAGAACATAATAATAATACTAACTAAAGAAGTCTTGCAAACGCATTGTAGAATGAATCCAAACATACAAGGATGCATGTTACACCAAATCAACAAAGATGTTTGCATGTAAAGAACGATGCTCACGGGTAAAGAAAGAACACATGTAACTTCACACACAACTGAGATTCAAAACACATAGAGTAATTCTACTAATGCTCAACACCATGTAATAAAAGTAGAGAAGAATTTTACAGCAGCTCACAAACCTGAAGAGCACGTATGAAAGGTAAGAAAGAACAAGAAGGTAGGAACATTTCAAATGCCCTTAACAAAGGCAAGAATAAGTGTTGTTCACAAAGAACTGCAACCATCTTAGAGAGAGAAACATGTCCTTCGTCAGTGTCATGAAGTTCTATGTTTCTTTCCTCTTCAACCATGAAACCTCGGGCAGGAAATGCTTTTACACCCAAGGGACTAGTTGAAATATCAGCAGAAGCTGACGTATCTCTTGGCATGGACCCCATAATGCACCTACGTTTTGGATTACGACGGTTGTAATGAATTGTAAGCACTCTGCCTTCTGTTGGAAGAGAATTAGTAGCTTCAACTGCCGCTGCAACATTATCCGCAATTTGGGAAGCTATATCGTTTACCTTAATGGAAGATGTTTCCCTATAATAATACATATAGAGTGAGTTCTAAACTTTCAACTTCACAAAACATAAATAAAAAATTATACAGTTGTAGAGGAGACAGATGTCTTAAGGAGAAATCGTGATAATTCATAACATTCAAACAATTATGAAGTTGCTCAAGTAAAAATTGTCATATTTAGGAAAAAAAAATAAAAAAAAGAAATCATTTGCAAATGCAATCAAGAAATGTATTGGTATCGATTAAAACCTTGCTGCAGTAATTTCCAGCCACACTGTCAAGCAGGACAAGGGAGACACATCTGAAAAGCATGATGCAATCATTGCCAAAATTGACCAGGACAAGTCCTTTGCTTTTTTCAAGAGGGTTTCCCCAGGATTTTTCTGCCTCTCACATTCTGCTAAAATTCTAAACAATTCAACAGGGTAACAAATTTGTTCATCTGCAAAGAAAGTTTCAGTCCTTCTCTCTGTATTATCTGCATAAGATGTGCTAGCTTTTCTTCTTGACTGCATCCCCTTCAAAACTGTTAAAATGTGAATTCTAAGACGTGGATCACTAAACTCCTTTGATGCCTGAAAAATAGAAACATAAGAGGATAATTAATAAAGATTTAATAACACAGTTCTTACATTGTTCTAATAATAATCCTCTAACGTGCAATAAAATCTGAACATGGCTTACCACATTGATTACTGCATCAAAAGGATATCCACCAGTCTGAGCTTCAGACAAAAATCCAACCTAAAAGAAGAGAATGACATGATAAGATCTCAAGGTGATAATTCAATATAATATTAGAAAATGCATGCACCACCATCGAGATGTACCCAATCATTGTCTCTTGCTAGTACAGCAAGGTACTTTGTGCTCAAGGGAAGTTGATGCATCTGACAGAAAACTGTAACTAAATTCCAGTGCTGGCTGACAGTTTTTTGTTGAGATCTCAACTCAATTCCATCTCCATTGCCACTCAAAAGCCAAGATCCACATGTCTTTCCCTCCACCATCAAAGGGAGACTAACCTTTTCTAAATGATGCAGAACATGAATGAGAGCTCGTGAAGATTGTTTGCCATCAACTAAACTCGGAGTTTTTTTTGGCTTAGTTACACTTTCCTGGTGCAAATAATCATCTGCCAGAGCACGAGCAAGAGACTCAACCATATCACCTTCTCGGGAAACAGAATTAGGTGAAACTTTCCTTTGATTATAATTACTTCCATCAGACTTGTAGTAAGATGATATCCGTCTTAAAGCTGCGATATCCATACGAAGCATGCTTGCAGATAAACCACAGAGCTCTAGAAGAAAAGAACATGAAGCCACCAAGATGGAATCCTCAAAATGCATAATAGCAAGTGGCATAACCTGTAAATTCAAGGGCCAAAAGAAATTCTCAAAATAGATTTAGTAATACAAGGGATCATACATATTATACATGTAATTTTCTTTTTCATTTAACGCCTCTCATATCAGGGATTCATAATAAATAAATCAAACAATACAAAATATCAAAATGAAAAGCATTTCCATCCTTACAGATGAAAGGAGAGAGATTTCAGTTTCTGTTAGAGGTGCAAGAAGTCTTTGCAAATCTGATTGGATATTTGTTTGTCCTTGTGTCAAATCACCAGATTGCCCTTCTGCTTTTAAATTTTGAATTCTAACAGAAAGAAGACGGTTAAAAGAAGATAAAGCTCGGCCTCGATGCAAGTGGTGCTCAAGCCCAAGTCCAGTTTCCTGAAGTCCATGTAAACAACTAAGATCAGAAACAGCTTTTAAGTCAAATAAAAGAATCAAAGATCATATGTAAGTAAATAGTGAACATCCTAAATGCATGGCTAAATGAAATAATAATATTTGTATATTTTTTAAAGAAATACCATCATCCTATCTCTACCAAAAACAGATTCTCTGAGCATATATATGATTACCTATTTTTTTCTTTTGGGTAAAAACCAATAGCAAACTAGTAACAGGGTAGACATGGGAATGCAGTTTATATCATAAGTCTCAACAAAAGAAAAATGGACAAATAAAGTTAGTGGGCAACCACTGAGGAAAGAAATGTACACGCACAAATGCAATAGTATGGAAAAAAGTTTAGCAAAATAAACAAAAAAGAAAACTGCCTATACGGTTATATCATTCATTTATCCATGTACCCATATCCTACCGTTCTCCATCATGAAGTAGCAAAATCCTTTTTTTTTTGAAAAAAGAGACAGGTCATAAAAAAGACTGACCCCCTCCCAATAAAATTGAGAGTACTCACTTATGGCGGAGGAATACTGTGGTTACAAACTAGAAAAAAAACAAAACCCCACAACAAGCTCCAAACCCAAAAGTTAAATCCAGAAATTGCCCCAATCTCTAATAAGATCATAGAAGGCAACCCCCGCAAAACACTTGTTTCTATTCACCCAAGTAGCCACCCAAAATTTTATCTTATCCCAAATAGTCTCTGCTGAATTAAAAATATCTTCGAAAATTCTGTTATTTCTTTTTAGCCACAAGGCCCAAAAAGTGGCTAACAAGGTAGTTTGCCATAGACGAGAAACCCGCTTGCCACCCCCTAACCGAGTCAAAAACAATTGAGAACAGTTAGAGGGCATACACCAAAAAATACCAAACTCAGCTAAGACTTTTCCCCACACCTCTCTAGAAAAATAACACTCCATGAATAAATAGCTAGTAGATTCCCCTGCCTGCTTACAGCAAACGCACCAACCAGGGGATAAACAATGGTAGGGTCTTCTTCTTTGCAAGTTGTCATAAACATTTAGTCTATTATTGAAGACTAACCAACTGAACATTTAACTTTCGAAGAAGAAACACTTTTCCACAAAGACTTTGCCCACTCCTCTACTGAACCCAAATGAGCATAACTTAACCTCCAAAAAGCCGACCTGCAAGAGAAGATTTCATTAACGTCAGGGGTCCACGCGCTCCTATCTTCTAAAATTGCTGGCAAAACCACGCTCTCTAACAATTGTAATAACTGAGTGAGACTGATAACCTCCCTATCAAACAGATTCCTTCTAAAACGCAAATCCCACCCCGGGGTTTCCAAACCCGCCTCACCTCCAGAAACCACCATATCCTTAATCAAACAATTACTGGACATTGAAATCAAAATAAGTCTGGGAATTGAAGCTTTAAAGGAGCATCGTTAATCCAAATATCTTCCCAGAATCGAATTCGGTCCCCCTTCCCCGCCTTGAAACTTACCAAATGAAGATACTCCTCATAAAGAGAAGAAATATTTTTCCACAGACCACGAACAGACAACCTCCCCCTCTACCAGTGTCCCAAAAACCTCCATCCCCCCATACCTACTCATCACCACTCTATGCCACAAAGTGTTCTTTTCCAACGGAAATCGCCACAGCCATTTCATGAGCAAAGCCTTATTTCTCGAGTCCAGATTGCCAATACCAAGACCCCCGTGATCTCGAGATTTACAAACTTCTTACCAAGAGACAAGATGATCGGACTTAGAATGATCCGCACCTTCCCAAAGAAAATCTCGCATCAACTTTTCCAAAACTTCTGTCACACCTTTAGGAATACGAAAAAGCGACATATAATACACCAAAATAGAAGAAAGAATCGATTGAATAAGTGTCAATCTACCACCCCTAGATAGGAAAGCACACTTCCACCCATCCAAACGCTTCGCACAGCTCGAAACCACGGGCTCCCAAAAACCTTTGTTGCGAGGGGAGGCCCCCAGAGGTAAACCCAAATACTTCATAGGCCACTGACCCACCTCACACCCAATCTCCCTGGCACGAAGCTCCACTATATCCTCCTCCAAGTTAATCCCTAACAACTGACATTTCTGCAAATTAATAAAAAGTCCAGAAACAACACTAAAGGCTTTCAGAATATCCAAAAGCACTGACAAAGACTCATTATCGCCCACAAAAAAGATCGTATCGTCTGCGAACTGAAGATGGCTGACTTCCACAAGATCTTTTCCTATTTTGAAACCTCTTAACACCGAAACGCTCTTGGCCTTATCCACCATCCTACCCAAAACATCAACAACCAAGGTAAACAAGAAAAGTGACAGGGAGTCCCCTTGGCGAAGACCTCTATAACCCTTAAATTTCCCCCTAGGTCTCCCATTTAAAAACACAGAGAATGATGTAGAAGACAAACATCCCAGCATCCACTTCCTCCAAACTTCACCAAAACCTTTCTTATCCAGAACAAAGCCCAGAAAATCCCAATCTACACAATCGTAAGCTTTAGCAAAATCAATTTTAAACACCCAACCCTTCTTACCTTTACTCCGATACTCCTCCACTGCCTCATTAGCCACCAACACTGTATCCAAAATCTGCCACCCTCCACAAAAGCTTCTTGTGTGTCTGCTATTGTATCAGAAATAACTCCTCTAAGACGACCGACTAGCAACTTTGAAATAATTTTATACAGACTAGTTACCAAACTAATAGGCCTAAAATCCCGCACCCGACAACTATCCAACTTCTTCGGGATTAGGCATATGTATGTTTCATTAGTCCTCCAATGAACAACCCCATCCTTAAAGAAACCATCGAACACTATTTGAAAATCATTCTTAATTGTATCCCAATTATCCTGGTAGAAAGCCATAGAGAAACCATTGAATACTGCTTGAAGATCATTCTTAACTGTATCCCAATTATCCTAGTAGAAAGCCATAGAGAAACTATCCGGACCCGGAGCCTTAGACCCATCACAGTCAAAAACTGAACGACGAATTTCCTCTTCCGTGAAAGGCCTCTCAATGAGAGAGGCCAAAAAAGAGGGAATAGGTTCCCAAGATATACCTTCCACACCAATCCACCTCATGTGGACCGAAGAATACAGCGAAGAGTAAAAACCAACAATTGCCTTTTCAATATCGACATCTTTATCAAGGATAGTTCCATCCTCTTGCTCAATTCTAGAAATGAAATTCCTAGCTTTACGAGCGCTAAGGATACTATGAAAGAGCTTGGAATTACAATCTCCTTGTTTAGCCCATTGACATTTCGACTTAAACCAAACTCCTCTCTCCTCTTCAAAAACAACTTGCTGCCATTCTTTCTTATTCTTCCCTCGCTCCAAAAGAAGTTTATAATTCCACTGTCCACATTTCTCTAATCTATCCAACTCGAACATCCTTCTTTCCAAGGAATGTTTAAGCAAAGTTCTTGCACCAAAAACCTCCCGACTCCACCCCTTAACTGTCTTTAACCAAAGAAAGTTTTTCCATGAAACCATACCCCGGCCACCCCATCAACTTAGACGAATTCCACAACTTCTGACAAAGGACCTGGAAATCTTTATGCTCAAGCCAGGAATTATCAAATCTGAACGGACTGGGACCCCACGAAGGAGGATTAGAATCCAACACAATAGGGCAATGATCTGAAACAATACGAACCATCACTTCCTGACGAAAGAAAGGATAAAACTCTGTCCATAAGGGCGAAAATAAAAATCTATCTAGCCTACTGCAAATTGGCCTCTGTCTGAAATTAGACCACATGAAACGACCATTATGGAGCTTAGGATCCACCAAACTCATCTTTCTGATCAGCGCATCAAATTTCTTCATACTTCTAGTATTAGACACGCTGTTTAGTTTCTCATCTCCTCTCCTTACCACATTAAAATCTCCCTCAGACACCAATGACTACCACAAATGACATGTAAACCAGCTAACTCATCCCAAAAACTATCCAGTTTACCATAAACTACAGGACCGTAAACACCCAAGAACCACCAAGGATTCTTGCCTTCAGCTTCAATACGAACAGAAACGGTGAACTCCCCTACCAAAGAATCTGTAACAGTGACACTACGAGTATCCTAAACCACTAAAGTCCAGCCTGATCTTCCTATTGCCTGCTGAAAAATCCAAGCTTTAAATCTGGATCTCCAAATACTCCTTACAAAACTCCTATCAACTTTAACATTTTTCACCTCTTGAAGCACAATTAGGTCTGGATTGACCTTACAAATAGTTTCTTTAATCGCCATCCGCTTCTCTTTATTGCCACTACCCCACATTCCAGGATAAAATCTTCATGAGAATTTTCGTCACCCAATCTCTCTCCTATTCTCATAATTAACATTAAACTCAAGTTTCTTAAGTTCACAAACACTCTTTTTAGACAAAGAAGAAGAGCTTCCATTCTCTTCCTCCCCTTGATTACTAGTGAGTAATGAAATTCCCATCGATTCCATCACTGAAACTAGCCTTGAATAATCATGTGGGCTATCCACCTCTTCCACAAGCTTTTCCTTTGAACCCACGTCCTCTTTCTCAATTCCAGGAACCTGGTTAACCTTAAATCCTTCCTCTTCATCTCCTTCACACCGCAACCTTCTAGCTTGGACTATGATATCTTCAATATCCTCCCTATCAGCTTCAGAGTCCAAGTCTATATCCTCCTCTAAATTGCACGTTTCCGAAAGACCATCTTCCACAAGATAGATGAACTCATCCTCTTCCAAATCTTGTCTTGTAGACATCGTTCTCTCTTCTTGTTCTTCTAAAAGAAAATTACTCTCTGGAACTGAAACTTTTGGCTTGCAATGATACACTTTCAGACTTTTAGTCGAAAACTCAAGGCTCGACTCTTCCTTTTCTGATTTGTGTAGAGAAACCACCTGACGTCTAGGAGCCTTTTCTGTTTGGTCTGTCCAAAGAAGGACGCTACCCTTGCCAAAAGCCTCACAATGCTTGGGGCATCTAATCCTTCGAATAGGCCTAGTCAAATTAGTGTTGACTTTAAAAAACTTCAAGGGTCGGCAGCCCATTTCTAAATCCTTCAAAATTGGATTGAAGAGAGCCCTAATATAGAATAAGTCTATCTTTAAAGAAACAGCTCTGTTTTCCAAAGTCAAGGCCCAGCCCAAACTTCCAATAGAAAAAGCAATTTGATACTTCAGCTTTGGGCACGTGGCCTTTTTAAAATAAGGAAGACAATTGCATGTGCCCTCCTTTTTCCTTTCTGCAATAGATAAGTCTGAAAACAGCCTCTTAAAAATAGTCTTTAAAGAGGAGCAAAAATTACGTGTAACAATCCCTCTTGATCCGCGACAGGCACCCTGAATATCCAGACCCAAATTAATGCCCCCGTACGACTGGAAAACGCCTTTGTTGACCTCCGGCGACAAATCAACCGTTGCAACACCTGTGGCCAAATCAACATCACCTGAAATTTTCTCGTTCTGATCCTCCCTTGGCGGCTCCATCACCTTTGAATCATCCTTCGGACCCTGGGTACTTTTCTGACCCAAACCTTCCTACCACCTTTACTTGAAAATTCAGACGACTCTCTCAGCTTTCCCAACTTGAACAGTCTTTAAGAGATAAAAGTACCCTCATATGGCAAGGTGATGATTTCAGGAATGAAGCCTTTCGGCTGTCCCAACACCTTCAAACGAGCGACAGACACATCTTCCAACTCTAAAGTACGTTTATCCAAATCCATCAAACCACCGCACAAGTCTCCTATCACCATAAAATCATGCATATTCCATATGTTCAATGGTATTCCATCCACTCCAATCCAGTTTTGTGAGCATAAAAACTTCTTCTCGTACAATTGAGATCTCCAAGTCCAAGAAGAAACAGAGACCTTAAAGTTATTCGAAAATTTTATCTCCCCTTTAGAGATCAAATTCTGTTGCAAGGAGGCAGAGGGACACCAAAGAATGGCTCTATCATCAGACATAAAAGACGATTCAACTTGCCTTTGGATATTTCTTAGAACAAACTCCCAGGCAGTCGGACTTCCAGATTGAATCAACATCACAGCATAACCTTTCCTATTTGACAAAACATGAGTAGTAGGATTCTTTAGGTTGTCCATGCAAACATCCGCACCCTTCGCTGACACCACTTCCGCCCAAGATTGCTTAGAGACCCTTGGATCTAGACATATTTTCCTCCTTGACTCCTTTTTCTGTCTTCCAACCACCCCAATGAGGCACTTATTCATCTCCATCCAGCTTGACTCCCATCCTTCATCAGGTATGATAACGTTTCTGATCACCCTATTTCTTAACGTGGAAACTTTGAGAAAAATGCCTCTAATGTTCTTGAAGCACTCGACAAAACATTCAAAGAGTTGTTCTAAAGGAACTCTTGAACCCCACCCTATCCTCAACCTTCAAAGACACTATCCTCCGGATCTCTCCGATCAGCCACCTTGCTCCATCTAATGGCACCAAAATCTCGTAGCCTAAAATTCTCGTTCTTTCACACAAACGAACGGCCTCGCCATCAGCTGTGAGTGTAATCATGAAAACTTTATGTGCTGTCCTGAAACTCCAATAACGATTATTGGAATTCTCAGGAACAGAACCACCCTTATGCCCAATTCCAGAAGGGAAAAGGGATTTCTTAATCCCATAACCAGTGGGGTCGTGGGGAACTCTCCGAACCCTCATTCTAACTCTGAGGGTTGATATACATCATTCATGAAGTAGCAAAAACTTTTACCATCAACAAACAGTCAAAAATATTAATCAAGCAAGAATTCCATGAATAAGCACAAGTAGCACCGAAATTGACAGAACTTAGCTCGCTAAGGTTGTTTATGAAACTGTAAAATTCTAGCTATTAGTGCTAAAGTTTTGAGCATTAAAATTGAAACTCAAAAAATAAAAACCTGTTGAACAATTAGAAAAATGTAGGTGATATCTTTTCATTAAAAATGAAATATAATCCCACCTCAAGGGTAGGATCACAGAGTTCCTGTTCAACATGCTTTTGGATAGTTGCTTCCCATGAGATTGCATTGATCTCAGAGTTCTCATCAACATTTGCAAAAAAATCAATCTCCCTATGCCGCAAAGTTTCTCCAAGTGGTAAGCCAGACATTGATTGCCATCCAAGTGGCCCCTATACAACCAAACAAAATTACTATGGAAATCAACCCAAATAAAACATGAACAATTATTTTGCTACTTTAAAGTATGTGTTACTAAAACAACTCATTTAGCATGCATATGACAAACAAACACAAGGAATTTACAATATACATATATAATTGTGTATGCAAAATATGTGTGCACACACATAAGTATCATAATTCCATGTTGGAAAAAGAAAAAGAACAAGAAGAGAAAACCTGAACATAAATCTGAACTAATCTTCGCACGGCCTTAGGAAGCCAGCAAGGGAGCATTTGGAGAAGTGAAGTGTCACGTCCAGAAGAGAAGAATACACTGTCGCGCCAACTTAAGTAGTCTGATAAAGCTGAATCACCGTGTTGTACATATTACACAACACTTAAAAGAGTTAAGAAAAAGAAAAACTGAAAACCCTAATAAGACTACTATATACTCATAAATGTTACAAAGCTAAGGCAAAAAAGCTAACCATTCTTTCCTCTAGAACCCACAAAACTAGAAGTTGAATCTTGTCCAAAACATGCCGACACAAGTGTGCGCCACAATGTGGGGAAACTTTGCAACGCGGGCTTGAGGTTCTCTAACGTGCACTGGAATGAGGAGTTACTATGCCTCTTTACTCCACCACTACTCAAACAATTCTGAATAGGAACAGGGGCATGCATAAGCGTTGCCAAAGCTGCCAGTTCTCCCCCTCCTTCTGCAATATCATCTACAGTACGAATTATTTCATCCATCTCAAGCAGATCAGTAGAAGGAACTATGCCACGTGACGTTACCGAACGAGCATTAGAAAATGATGCATCATACTCACACCCCTTGACTCTAGATAACATCAGCCATTTTGCCCATTCACAATCTCCCTGTGTAAAAGCATGATAAAGAATAAAAAAATTAAGTCATACATGTAGGAACTTATTAACAACACCAAACAAGATTTTGGGCCTGAATTAACGTATTTACAACACCGTGTATAAGCTAAAATCGAACTCAATGAGCCTCCCAAAACTCTAGTTAAAGAATATAATTAAGCAAATTTTAAGGCAGCTCCTGCATGTATTTCTCTGGGCATACACAACACAGTTTCCATTTTGGTGTGAAAAGTGCTTTGGCCAAGAAGCTCAGTGTGATGTTTATGGGGAGAATAAAAGAGATTGATTGCATTCTCATTTATCACTAGGATGTAACAGCAAAGGAAACATATTCAAATATACCCTACCATATACAATCAACATAGAAGCATAAGCATGAGAGAGAGAGAGAGTAGATAAGAAGGATGAAAACTTGAATTGCATATAAAAATCAGAGAACAAGATTTAGGAGCTTACAGCAGCATCCAGTAGCAAAGAAAGTGAACCATTATCTAGAACCAGCATGTGCTTGTCAAGGTAAAGGTCCAAAAGGTGTGGCAAGTTGCACTGGACACAGTAACGTATAACTACTTTGTGAAGAGCCTGAACTGTATCAAAATCAAATGCTCCACCATCGGAGAAATTTGAATTTGATGAACTCTCAACAGCCTCGGCATTTGTAAGGATTTCATATCGATTTGTAACAAAGCCAGCACAAGCCAGAAGATGTACTATCTCTGCAGTGCCTTCCCAGAATTCCTTTAAAAAGATAAGTTTCTTTGCAAGCTTCTTCTCCATTTTCATCTTTATCCAAGTAGAGCCCATAATATTATCTGGAAATTTCAAAAGTTTTACATTTGGAATATGCATACACACAGTATCCAATTCTTCAAGAGCAGAGAAGTAATCGCGATGCATTAGAGATTCCATAGCACATCCAACAGTTGAAGCAGCTTGGGGACTGTCCAAGCTGACTTGGAGGTTTCCATCTTCCAAACTTAGTTCAGGAATTAGGTCGAGGAGTTTGGAGACTCTGTCCCAGTCACCACGGCTCATGTAGTAATCAAGTTGTGATTCCCACAGTACATCAACATCTATAACCGAAGACTGATCCAAAACTATCTGCACGGGAAAAGATTTATGAGACCATGGACATATTAATCAACCTTTTTGAAGTGTGAGCCACAATATGGAATAACATAGATAAAGACCTTAAAAGAAAATGTAACAGACCTAAAGTAGATGAGTTAAGGAAGGGGAAAAATGAATTCAGTCACATTTAGTCATTCCAAGCATGGGAAGGGTCCGGGATAAGGAAATTCCAGCCCTGGTAGGTTCAATTTTAACAAGGGTGTTGCTATTGGGACCCTCATTTTTCTCTTCACACCCAAATTCATTAATTAACTATTACCAAACATATAATTTTGGTAATTTGATATAAATGTCCTTAAATATTAAGAAATAATACAAATGTATTTTTAGCACAACTCCGAAACAATTAATTTATCATTTTTAAGAAATTTTGTGTACATATTTTAATTGTTACAAGTATGAAAATTCAATATTGTGATTTTACTAATAATTTTATTTTTCGAAAAAGATTTTACTAATGAATTTAATTCTGATAAAATAATTTTTTTTAAAAAAATATTTATATTTGTTCTTATTTTGAATTAAAAATCATGATCAATATTTTTAATTGAGAGTGCTAAATATGTTTTAATTTTATTTAAATAATAAATTATAAAGGTGAAAAAATAAATTAAAAACAAAAGTATTTAGGTAATCTTCACAAAAAAAAAATTACAAAGTGTGAAAGAAATTTTAGGAATTTATTATGGGTTTATTTAGAAATGGGTGCAGAGTTAAAAAAAGTGGGTGTACATAGAAGTACCCTTTAAACAATTCCTGAATTATTCATTTTCTACCATGCATCTGATATATTAAATACTGGAAATACATGTCAACAAGGGCTGCAAGAAATTTGTGCTCAATTTATGGTGGAGATTTTTGGCAGAGTTTAATTTATGTTTGGTTATCCCAAGAACATGTTCTGACATTAACATTCAGCTTGGTTTAGTCAGAAATGGAAATACGAAATTGCTCTGGAATTCTACATTGTAGGCTGGCTGTTTAGTAAGAGAAATCAAAGAATTTTTAAGAATGTGCATCTTCAGGTTAATGTTTGGGTGCCTCTTTGGTTGAAAAGTGTCGGAAAATAACTTTGCTTTTTCTGATTTATTGAGGATTTAATTGTTCAATTATTCAGTGTTTTATTCTGTTTTATATTGCGGATTGGTTTTAATTATGCTTTTCTTTCTTGCAGGAACTTTTCCCTTGTCACAAAAAATAAATAATAAATAGAGTACTTACACGATCAATGGTTCTCTGGTCCCAGACATTACACCAGACAGCAGGTGCTGCCCAGTATCCACCCAGAACATTTTCATCTTCAACTACAGGAACAGAAGGGTTTTCATTGACATTAGTCCATGAACCCAAAACAACCCCATCAATTTCACCGCACTCGATGGTGAAATTGTTGAATACATTAGAATGCAACAGCTGCAAATAATTTTTCCTTGGTGAATGTGAACTTGCTGGAATCCTCGTGTATTCTTTCTGCCGTCCATTAAATGCATTCCAGAAGCAGCTGCTAGGATAGAGCCTCTTTTGCAAGAGGAAAAAAAGTCAATCCACAATTCCAAGAACATCTTACATGCTTAAACTAAGATTATACTGCACAGGATTGCAGCATGTATAACTATGTTGCACATAAAACTTGTTTTTATAAAAGAAACAATAAGATGGGTATTAATATATCATCTTAAATTACAAAGGTGCCAATCATTATTTAGCATCGAAAAAGTACATATAACACTTGTGTATACCTCAATGAGAGATATTCTATCCATAATCTTCCACTCATATGGTCCCAGGTAACCATATCTTTTCATTTCATCAAAGATTTGTGCTCGAAGAGATCTCCTTACTGTGCCAAACAATAACTCCTTGAGGCTTGTTTCAACATCCTCTCCAAGCCTTTGCAACGTGGCCACAGCAAGTCCAGTTTCACCCTGTTTTTTATGTAAAAATACTGATTAAAGATGTATAATCTTATTTGTGGACATAAACATCACTAAGTTACCTTCAAAAATAGGTCATATGCAATCGCTCTTCCAATGTCACGAACTTCATTAAAAGTATCATGGGGCTCTTTGTCAGAAATTAAATCTCTTGAATGATAAAGATGAAGTTGAAGAACTGCCAAGGGCAGACGTCCAGATAGTAAAGCATCATTGACCACAGTTTTAAGGTCCAAATTATCTATCTTCCAACGTGCAATCATTTCCTTGGGATTTTCCAAGGAAAGAATTTTATTTTGCAGGAGTCCTTCTCGAGAAACAATTGCAGATACTTCATGCAAATTACCTGGGTCCACTTGAGCTTTGACATCCATATGAGCCAAAGCAAGATTCTCAGCATAATTAGATCCCACAGCAGATACTGGAAAAGAATTATCATTTTGATTTACTGTCTCCAAAGATAGGGTGTTTGAAGAAAAAATTGCAAGTTTGGACTCATCCAATGATAAATCTGCAGGCACCAGTCCTGACTCATCCCCACCATTAACCTGTAATAAAGTAATGAGAAATACTAACATTCATCCGATAAAATGCTAATGTAAAAAGAGAATCATATGTCATACCAATCCTTGGCCAGGCCTCTTCAATTTTGAACTAAGTCGAGATTGTAGATTTCTTATTATTTCCAAAAAATGAGCCATCTCACGAAGCCTTCTGGAAGTTCCAACTTCATTTTGAGATTTATCATGTAAGAGCAGTGGAAGATGACGTACTTCAGTCCACCCAAAACTATGTGATAAATATGCATTATTTTCACGATCTAGCAATCCATATGTGCGAATCATTTTGGTAGCAAAGCGACTAGCCAAGGTAAGAAGCCTAAAATGAAAAATCAGACAAAGTGAGTCCAAACAAGAAGTTATGACTATGAACACAATAAAAGAGTAGAGTACTAGCCATTTTCCCTCCTTTTTTCCCCATGAAAAGCGCAATAGTAATGTATCTATCATATTTCACAAAAAAAAAAAAAAATAACATGTGAGAAAGAGAGAAAGAGAAAAAAAACAATACACAAGGCAAGCAAATGAATCGAACAGATTAACATAATCTATTGAACAGCCACTATTTGAAATGCACAAGAAAGTGCTACTGTTCCAATAATAGCAAGTGAAGAGTAAATATTATTATCCTAGCAATTTGTTTGGGTTACGAAAGGAAACAAAACAAAACTATTGTGTTCGAGAAAATTGCATTTCATGCAATGTTTAGACTTTACCAAGCACCCTATTTACAATCACAGGACATTCTATACATTCATACTAATAATTCCAGCATCAAAAACTTGCAAACACTTGTCCTGGACTCCTAGCAATAAAAAAACAAATATAGAAGTTCTCATACCATGTAATGGCAATAAATCAACTACCTAATCTAAAAACATCTGCACTGCAAGACCAAGCATTGTTAAAAATAGCTGAATGCATCAGTTTACATTACTCGGCAAGTGATTTTAAGGTCATATAATCAAAAGGATCATCTCTCTAACCCTAAATGCCAGGAAATAAATGAAAATCTAATCACACTACAAAATATGAATGGCAAGAGACATCAATCTATTGTACCAACTGATATCATCTGTCCTTTTCTATTTCACTCCAAATTAATTAAAATCTTTTTTCTAACCTTTTCTCTTTAAAAGATTTAAGCTTTGCAAGTAGCTCAAAGGAGCAAAAGAAACATTATTCTCATTGCCACTTTTACTAATGGAAGAAGAAAAACTAATAGAAACCAACAAAACCTGCATACGCTCTATAACTGATATGATTACATACGCTTTATAACTGAATATGATTACATAATTAACAGCATGGACTTTCTTCATACTGTGCAATGTACTCAAATTCCATAGCAAAAGAATTATATTTTTTATTTATTTTTTCTTTTGCTCCATAATAAATAATCACAAAGAGGTAAGAGATAACATAGAGAGAGAGAGAGAGAGAGAGCACATAAAATTGGCAGAGGGATTCACCTTGATGCAGCAGAAACATCATTATCATTGCCACTTTTACGAAGCATCAGATAAACTGAAGCAAACAGCAGTCGCAGAATGCCTTCTTCTGCTAAGTTGATGCCCACAAGCATTTCTAAACATCTGGTCCATCCACCCAAAAAAAAATTGAAATTTCTTAGTGGATACTTCACATAAACCACGTACATACCACAACAATAAAAACACAATTTAATTTTAATGTGTACACAGTCTATAGATATTAGAATGGGAAATTATTTTAAATTCAAGGATGACAAAAGATAATCCAATCGACGTGTTTTCAGTTTTATTAAATCCTTGGGAACTACAAAACAAGAAGAATATATTTATATATATATATATATGTGTGTGTATGTAAAGGAACGACGACATTTGTATTATAGGAATAATTACAACCAAATGAGATCAGCTGACGCAAAGCAACAACAGCTGAACTCACAAAACTGAAGATATCATCTTGTCAGAACCTTTTACCCATTCTCCAGTGTTATTGATACCTTGGCCCATGCCTGCTGATCTTTTAGGTAATCTTTGATGAATAGCCAAAAACAAAACAAAACAAAAAAGGAGAGAAAAAAATAATAATAAGATTTGTCTAGCAATTTAGAACATGCTTGTGTGAGGGACGATTTTAAAGTTGTCTGGTTTGTCTCTAAATAATTTAACAGTGCAAGGAGCACAGGAAGTGTGAAGATGTCCAATGATTTCATTGGAGAACTATAGCTAGTTGATCCCCCTTTAAGAAACGCCAAATTCACTTGGTCTATAAAGAATGATGTTACTTATAATGGCATTGAATTCTACCATAACGTATTAACTAGCGGAAACACCTGCATAGCATCATCCCAAATTAATCTCTCAAACACAGATTTGCAAGAATAAATTACAGAATTGTCGCCCAACCACACTCTACTATATTCAAACGTGCTACAGAGATTTCTTTCCACCAGAAAATACATCAATTCAATGAAACATAGAACTTATATATCAATAGAATTTCAAATAAAATGAAAGCTTTATGATCCATTATTCCCTTCCCCATTTACTCTATTTCCCAAAAAAATCTTTACAAGGGCTGTTATTCTTGGAAGAAGAAAATCTTGCCATCATGGGAAAAGTTTTTAAGAGCTCTAAGCCAATCCCACATCCTCCTAAAATCTAAAACTTCTACCATTTCCAACCTTGATTTTAACTATTTGTAGATGATCTTCATATAAAGAAGCAATGCCTTTCCAAGGACATCTAAAGGTCATTCTTTCTCCTACTTCCATACTTCTTTTTATAAATCTGCACCATAAAGTACCTCTTTCCAAAGGAAACCTCCACAGCCATTTCATCAGATAAGCTTTATTCCTTGCTGCCGAATTTCCTATCCTCGGCCCTCCTTTGGCCTTTGATATACAACATACCTCCCAAGAAATCAAATGATCCCCTCCTAAATCACCTCCTTCCCAAAGAAAATCATGCACATTAATCTTTCTACTTGGACAACAATACAATTTGGAGCCTTAAAGAGTGACAAGTTATATTTAGTGAAGATAAAATTGACCAAACAAATGCGAGTCTTCCTCCTCTTGATAAAACACATTCTTGATCTAGTCTTTTGGCCACCTTGCAAAAATCGGCTCCCTGAACCCAATCTTTTGAGGACCATCCTTAAAAGCATCTCCAAATATTTTAGTAGCCGAGACCCCACTACATACCCAAATGGACTAGCTAAATTAACAAGCCATTTTCATCAAAATTAATACATAGAAACTGATTGGGCTCAACTTTTGAAATCCCTGTAATAAAAACCTCTCACCAAATCCCAACTAAGCACTTGAAAATCTAGAAGAGCTACTTCCCCTCATATATGAGTGTTTGGGTGTCCTCTTGCTCTCTGGGAATATTGAACATGCACCAAATCTGTTGACAGATAGGAAATCAAATCATAAAGATTTGATAAATATCTATTTTTTACTATTGTATATAGTTTCCTTATTTATAGGATTAGATTATATTATTCTGTAAAATCCTATATTTGCGTATTGGGTATTACTCGGAAAATACAATCAATTTTACCAATTTCAATCAATTCTTACGGTATCAGAGCCCTAGGGTTCTTTCTCTCTCTCTCTCTCGACACAGCTTTCCTTTTTCTTTCTCTTTCGACGTTGCCATTCTCTTCTTCTCTGGCAATGGCAACCAGCGACGATGCCTCTTCTCAGTCCAACAGGCCTCTTAGCTCTCTTCAGTACTCGGAAATCACTCCTCCAACTCAGTCCAGTGGCTCCGTTGGTTCCCTCTACAGCCATGAAAGTGGGTCCCTACATATTACAACACACAAGCTTGAAGGAAAATACTATTTGCAATGGGCACAATCAATTAAAATTGTCATCTACGGTCACGATGATACATCACAGGTGATCTCCCTGCACCTCCCATGACAGATTCAAATTACAAGGTATGGCAGACTGAGAACTCTATTGTCCTTGCTTGGCTTATTAACTCGATGGACCCGAAAATAAGCCACAAGTATTTATTCTTCAAATGACTAAAGAGGAGTGGGGTGCTGCTTGGAAGATGTATTCTGATCTTGGGAATGCTTCTCATATTTTTGAAATCCGCACCAAACTCAAGGAAATAAAACAAGATAATCAAACTGCTACCCAATATTTTTCAGACTTACAAGACTTGTGGCAAAAACTTGATTTATATCTTGAGACCACACCTCTGTGCACTGAATGCAACATGACACAAAGACAACAATAGGAAAAAGAAAGAGTTTTCGAATTCCTTACTGGGTTAAACAACAACCTTGATGAAGTACGAGGACGTCTGGTTAGTCACTCACCTTTTCCTAACATTGAGGAGGCCTTTCCTGAAGTACGTCGCGAAGAAGCACGTAGTCGAGTCATGCTTACTGCTCCCGAACTCCAACCTACGAATAAATCAACTCTTCTTTCTAGGTCCGGCCCTCTGTCACATGACAAATCCAACCATGATACGCAGCCAAACTGTAAAGGTTAAAGACCTTGGTGTGATCATTGTCAACGCCATGGACACTCTCGATCTACTTGTTGGGAAATTCATAGAAAACCAGCCAACTGGACCGCTCAACACCAAAATGAGAGAAAAGCCTACCAAACTCAGGCTCATGGTAACACTGATTTCCCACCAGCCACCGCTTCACTCTCATTCAGTAAGGAACAGATTGAACATTTACATACACTTCTGAATCAGTCCTCTATAAACTCTACATCCATTTCCAAATCTGATAGTTCCTCTTGCTCTGTTGCATGCTTGGGTAATTTCTCCTTTGCTCTAAACTATTCTCAAACACCATAGATAATCAATTCAGGAACTTCTAATCATATGACAGGTTTATATCATTTGTTTGACTCATATACTCCATGTTCTAATAATTCTAGTGTCAAGATAGCTGATGGCACTCTCTCTTCCGTTGCAGGAATTGGCACAATTAAATTTTCTGGTGATTTAATCCTTAAATTAGTCCTTCATGTTCCTTCTTTAAAGTGCAATTTAATTTATGCTAGCAAATTGACTACTGATAATCATTGTCTTGTTAAATTCATATCCAATTATTTGTTAATTTCAAGAACTATCATCAGGGAGGATGATTGGCAGTGCTAGAATTCATGATGGACTTTATTTCTTTGAAAATTAACGACAAATAATACAACAACCTAGTATATCTAGTTTTGCTTCTGGTTTAAACTTTGTTTCTATTTCAAACTCTAGCAAAATAATGTTATGGCATTATTGACTTGGACATCCAAATTTTTCATATTTAAAACATGTATTTCCATCATTATTTATCAATAATAATTTGGTTTCTTTACAATGTGATATTTGTCAATTGGCTAAGCATGCACGGGCTGCATTTCCTCAAAAAAATTATACACCAACCAGCCCCTTCTCTTTAATTCATAGTGACCTGTGGTAACAAAAAGGAAGAAAGAAACAAAGTCGGGGAAAAACCTGACCCAGAAAAATTACGACTCCCTACACAGGTCCAAAATGAAAACTTCATCAAAACTTTTCGATCTATACACCCACGTAGGAACCCAGAACCTGGTTTTATCCCAAAGAGAGTCCACAGAACAAAAGGACTCTTCAAAGATCCTACTATTTCTCTCCAACCAAATAACTCAAAAAGTGGCCAACACGGTACTCTGCCATAAACGAGCCATCCTCTCTCCTCCCTCTAACTGACACAGGAACAATTGCGAACAAGAGGAAGGCATACACCAATAGATCCCGAACTCATTTAACACTTTACCCCACAGAGCCCTGGAGAAAGAACACTCTAGAAATAAATGACCAACTGATTCACCCTCATTTTTATAGCAAACACACCAATTTGGCGACAAATAATGAAAAGGTCTTCTCCTCTGCAAATTTCCATGGACACTTTACTTATCCAAGAATAACAACCAACCAAACACTTTAACTTTCGAAGGAACGACACTCTTCCATAACCTCTTAGCCCAAGAAAACTCTGCACCTAAATGAGCATAGGTCAAACTATAATCCTCTTGTCCTCCAAAATTGACGGAGATCCACAAACTTAAGCAAATGTAACAACTCAACCAAACTAGGAACCTCCCTCTCAAATAAATTCCTTCTGAATCTCAAGTCCCAACAACCTACACCACCCGAGCTGCTAACATCCTCCACAACTACCATGTCTTTGATCAAAAAATTCGCAGCCGCCAAAAGTGACGGTTCTCAATGTTATTGAGAGGAGGTCTCTTTTGACCTCTGTCTCTTTTTTAAAAAAAAAAATCATAGTGACCTATGAGGACCCTCAAAAGTCACTACCTCCCATGGTAAACGTTGGTTCATAACGTTTATTGATGATCACACACATCTCACTTGGGTGTATCTACTTTAGCACAAATCTGAAACATGTCATGTGTTTCAGAATTTCCACCATATGATTCAAACACAATTTCAGACATAGATTCGTATATTATGTAGAGATAATGGCACAGAATATTTCAATACCGCTTTAGGTCTCTACCTATCCCAAAGAGGAATTATTCATCAAAGCTCATGCGTTGATACCCCTCAACAGAATGGTATTGTTGAAAGAAAAAATCGCCCTCTTAGAAGTTTCCTAAGCCCTTATGTTTACATGCATGTTCCAAAGTATCTTTGGGAGATGTTATTCTCATTGCTGCCTATCTCATTAATCGTCTACCTAGTCGACCACTTCAGTTTAAGACACCATATTCTGATCTTCAAACTTTCTATCCTCATATTTCTTCAAACACTCTTCCTATTAAGACATTTGGTTGTACAATCTTTGTTCATGTTCATCCTCAAGATCGCACTACACTTGATCCTAGAGCCATTAAGATTGTGTTTCTTGGCTACTCTCCTACTCAAAAAGGCTATCGGTGCTATTTCCCTCTTACAAAAAAGACTTATGTCTAAAGTGATGTCAGCTTCTTTGTAAACACTCCTTATTTTTCTCCCACCTCGCTTAAGGGGGAGAACAACATTTATCAAGAGCAAGAAGCTCAGTGGTCATGGAGGTTAGATCTACCTCTAAATCAACCTTCAATAGTTCCATCACGTCCAACTCCAAATTCGACTCAAACTTCAGCGAATCCAAATTCAAAAGACCTTGCTCCACCTTCTAAGTCAATTGAAGAAACGTATACATCCTCCAAACCAAAAACAAGAGTTGCGAGATTACTCTAGAATATAAAGAAATAACCAAGTCATGAATTCTCAACACAGTCAAGAAGTCAATCTAATGGTACAACCTCTTCCTTCAAATATGTCATGTAATCATTATTCAAACACTCAATCTAATGGTAGAACCTCTTCCTTCAAATATGTCATGTAATCATTATTCAAACACTGATTCAAATCTAGACAATCCCATAGCAATAAGAAAAGGAACTAGGTCTTGCACTCAACATCCTATCTCCAAGTTCATTTCTTATTCAAATTTGTCATCTTCATTCAAAGCTTTCACCTCTAATTTGTCAGATGATGTGATTCCTAGGAATGTTGAAGAAGCCCTCGATATTCCTGAATGGAGAGCAGTTGTTCTTGAAGAGATGAGAGCACTTAAACAAAATGAGACTTAGAAATTAGTGGAATTACCACCTAATAAAATGGTGGTAGGATGCAAATGGGTGTTCGTTGTCAAGTATAATGCTAATGGGTCTATCAAAAGGTATGAAGCACGGTTAGTTGCGAAGGGTTTTACACAACCCTATGAAATTGACTCCACTGAAATTTTTGCTCCAGTTGTCAAACTCAACACTATCAGAATCTTACTCTCACTAGCAGGCAACTTGGATTGGGAATTACATCAGCTAGATGTAAAAAATGCATTCTTGAATGGTGAACTAGAAGAGGAAGTCTACATGATTCAACCTCCAGGATTTGAAGAAAATCCTAGTACAAAGAATGTCTGCAAACTCAACAAGTCACTCTATGGCCTAAAACAATCTCATCGGGCATGATTCAATCAGGTAGTCAAGGGTCTTGGATACATACAAGGTCAAACTAACCATACTCTGTTCATTAAACACTCGTGAAAATGAGAAATACCTATCATGATTGTGTATGTTGATGATATAATCGTCACAGGTAATAATACCAAGGAGATGAATCTGATCAAAGAGTTGTTGGCAAAGGAATTCGAAGTCAAGGATCTTGGGACACTAAGATACTTTTTGGGTATGGAATTTGCTAGATGTAAAAAAGGTATTTCTGTATCTCAAAGGAAGTACACTCTTAAAAAAAACCGGAATGCTAGGTAGTAAGCCTAGCAAAACTCCAATTGAACTTGGACACAAAGCTAGAATATTCAAAGGAGATCTAGTTGACAAGGGAAGACACCAGTAGTTAGTTGGAAAGCTCATCTATCTCTCACACACTAGATCCAACATTTGTAGTGAGTCTAGTAAGTCAGTATATGCATGACCCATGTCAAGGCCACCTCAATGTTGTGTATAGGGTCTTGAGGTATCTAAAGCAAACACTAGGCAACGGATTATTTTTCAAGAAAACACTTGAATGAAAAGTTGAAGTATTTACGGATGCAGACTGGGCTGGATCGATTGATGATAGAAAACCTACATTGGGTTATTGCACATTATTGTGGGGTAACTTGGTAACATGGCGGAGAAAAAAATAGATTGTTGTTGCAAGAAGCAATGCAGAAGCATAATATAGAGCAATGGCCCATGGATTGTGCGAAGCAATATGGATCAAACGACTACTAGAAAAATTGAAGATTGAATATGAAACTCCTGTTCAGTTTTACTGTGACAACCAGTCTACTATTAGTATTGCTCATAACCATATACATCATGACATAACAAAGCACATGGAAGTGGATCGCCACTTCATTAAAGAACAGATTAATGGAGGAGTTATCAAAATTGGATATGTGCACACAGACCAACAACTGGAAGATATTCTTACAAAGGGATTATTTGAACGAGTATTTGATTTCCTTACCAACAAACTTGGACTTATCAACATCTATAGTCAAACTTGACAGGGAGTGTTGATAGATAAGAAATCAAATCATAAAGGTTTGATAAAATAGCTATTTTTTACTATTGTACATCGTTTCCTTATTTATATGATTAGATTTTATTTGTCTTTATGTATATTATTCTGTAAAGTCCCATTTATGTGTATTGATTCTTACTCAGAAAATACTATCAATTTTACCAATTTCAATCAATTCTTTAAAATCTTACAAAGAAGGCCTTTTCAGGCTCTCTTCCCAGCCTGGTGCCTACTTTGCAAAGCAAATAATGAGTCTATTGATCACATTTCCCTATGCACATTTACTTTAAACCTTTGGATCAAGCTTCTTAAAGAATTTAGCGTGGAGTGATGACACCAGGGCAATGCATTGAATTGTTAAATGTCGAAGTTAAGAGGGAAGGTTGGTTCCATTTAAACTGTCGTGATGGCAATATTTTGGGCTATTTTGGTTGGAGAGAAATAACATAACTTTTGAGAGAAACAGTTCTAAAGCTAAGTCTTTTGGGGAGAAAATTAAGTATTGGGTAGCTATATGGGTCTACAATGTTAAAGAGTTCAAAGATGTAATGTTCTCTAATCTGGGTAGAGATTGGGATAGTCTATTATAAATCAGTCTTGTTGCCTTTATTTGTGTGGTTTTCCACCACTTTCTGCAGCTCCAAATCGACTTTGTATGACTTTGTGCCATAGGGAACTATTTTCCAAAGCAAACCACCACAGCCACTTCATAAAAAAAGCTTTACTGATACCCAATCCTCCTTGAAATCTGGGTTTACAAACCAACTCCCAAGCCACCAAATGCTCATTCCCTGAAAGACATCCTCCTTCCCAAAAGAAATCCCGCATCATTTTTTCCAACAAGCTTATGACAGACTTAAGAGCTCTAAAAAGTAAGGTAATAAATTGGTAGTGCTGATCGGACGGTTGAGTACTGGTGGCTTTGTTGATTTTTAATACCAAGTATTTAATGTCTTATATTTTTCTGATTTACTAAGAAAACTCTCATCTTGGATCCTACTGAGAAAATCAAGCTACCCAGAAGATAACAATTATTGGATAACCACTTATGCTAGAAGTTTAAGCTACCAAGAAGCAAGCCAACCTTAACAAATTATTGACTTTCATATTCTAACAACATGCCTCTTTTCTTTTTGGAAAGACATTTATTCACTAGTTTGTCTTTTAAGAATCTGATATTTATCAATTCAAAGAGTTTCCAGTTCCTGATCAGGTTCACATACTAAGAGAAAATTTAAAAAGTACGTAGTATTTTTCTTGGAATTATAAACAAATATATAAGCAAAAAATGCAGTAAATTACATCTTTTTCAAAAAAGAATGCATCTATAATTAGCAAAAGGGTACTTACTGCTCTATGTCATCAAATTTCAGGTAGTCCAAAGCCAACTGCAATCGACGCATTCGGGGTATTTTCAAATCCCAGCCTGTAAGCAAGATTGATATGTCAAGATTATGCTAACCTCTTTAGAAATACCTTGATATCAGCAATATATGATCCTTTATACAACATGCAATAACATGGGAAAACATAAACGAACATCCCCAACACATAGAATTTCAGTCTTTTCATAATATATATATAATAATATATATACATATATATATATATTAAAAGGCCAACATGTGGTGATCATCAAAAATTTAAGAGCGGAATTATCATGGTTGGAACTCAAGACATCTTTCTCTGATATCATGTTAGGTTACTATTTTCTTCCAAAACCTGAAGCTATAATATTTATATTTTTCAACATGATTTATGTCCCTCCAAAATATTTCATTTAAGAATATCTCTCCAAATATGACAAAAGGGCAAAAGAAGAACCATACAGCTGACATCAGATGAGAATTTCCTAGACTCTTGTAGATAATTAGGATCCCTTCATTATGTCCATGCTTAAAAGCCCAATCAACTTTGTAGCAGAAGGCATAAATCAGTTATCACTAAGTGCTTTGGCCATCCTTATTGTCACATGCACTAAGTTAAAATGTGCCAACAACTATCTAATGGCATATTTTTTTTCAATCATTGATTGAAATTCAAAATAAGTCAATGGAATTCGTAATCGCATACCCTGGATTAAATCTCACATAATAAAAGGTTTTATTTGGTTCTTTCAAATAATAAATCCAAGAAAAAATAAAGAGGAGAGAACAAATCAAAACAAACTCCTCCAACGTGAATCAAGAAAGAAAAAAAGTATTTTTAGTACCTTGGGGAGACTTCTTAAACTTTATTCCCAATGATGGCTCACATTCTTTAGTAGACCCCAATTTTTTTATTCTTTTCATAAGAAATGAGACTTATTTTATTGACAATTCACCGCAACAAACCACAACCATAGCACGCAACACATAGAAGTGTTTACTAGACCTCAATTGTTACACAACTGTTGAAATTAGTTCATTTAGTCAGTATTATTTCCAGCAGGCTAGAACCACACCATGCATCCTTCCAAAACCTCAGCCTACTCCCATTTTCCACTTTAAATCTGACACAATCTAATTCAGGGGGACAATCTAAAATAAAATTCCAAGGACTTCTAAATGAAGATCAAGCTGCCTGACCTGCATCCCACCCATTACTATGACACCCAAACTTACTTTCAATGATTTTATGCCATAAGGTATTTGGCTCAATAGAAAATCTCTTTAATGCCATTTAAACTAGACACTTATTCTTCCTGACCAAATTTCCAATATATAATCCTCCTTGTTCATGAATTTGGGTAAAAGGAACGATAAACATCAAACAGCTTGTAGAAGACAACTTACCCATAAACAAAATTGGAATGCTATCATCTATGAAAAATCACAAAAAATAAAATATAACAAGATGCCATTCCCTAATACAAAAACAAAAACTATTGAAATAATGAAATATATATGATAGGCCAGCATTCTAGTTCTAAAGTAGAGAAGGAACACTGATCTAACAAGGAAACATCACAACTATTACTATGAAAAATAATATGATTTTAGTAAAAGGAGGTACATGCTAGATCATAACCACAAGTTATTCTCACCATTTTCAAAACATAAGCGATCTGCCTCTTCAACACTGTCATATAAAAGAACCCTATCAAGAACTTCAATGGTCCAGGGTGAGGAAGGGTGTCTAAAATTTCTAATTTCCATACTGTCTTTTTCTTTATATACACTGCCTGAGTTGATACTCCACTGCCTGTATCCTATGAATTCAATAGGAAGGAAACTTGATGAAACTGAAATAGAGGGCAGAACCACTGAGAGGCCACTTTCTGTCACAAGGTAAAAACAGCCTTGGAAAGTGCAACCAACTGCATCTCCAGTAAAATATTCTTTTCTTCCATTGCGGAGATACATTTCACATTCCATAAGCAAGCCACTATCATCACAAGTTGCTGACTCCATAAGAAGATTAAAATGAACAATTTGAGAACCATTTTGATCTTTCATGTTGTGCTTTCTAATGAGACGGGTTATTCCAAACGGGGAAAAACAGATAGAATCATCCTCATTAACTCTATTTGTGGGAAGAAATATTCTGCGCATATGACAGGACTTCACTACAGCATCATGAAGGGTCTGATTGGTCATCTCATAAGCTGCAAAGAAACCACTTAAACATTTTGTGTATTGCTGCATTCCGTTTCCATGAAGGTTCCACTGCTGTATTTCTTGAAGTACACGATTTCCACCATTACTTAAGAAAGAATGATATCTGCTCCACATATATGAAAAACTAGGGTCGTGAGAACCAGAAAACTTAGAATATAACCTTTGGCAACATATACAGGAACCACCCACCTCCCAACCAGCCAAAATTCCAAGTCCAATATGTTGACAATGTGGAAACAATTTCTCATCTCTATCCCCCAAATATTGATCAGCACATATCACATAAACTACACCACACTCATCAACTGCTGCTAACATAGAGGTATGTGAAGCAGGAATCAACCTATTAAATACTCTCTTATCAAGAGCCTTTTCAACTTCAATATTTTTTCTAACCACGCCTACAGACATTTTGGCTTGCTCACACAATTCCATATTAGATTTAAATTCACAAGTCTGTAATATATTTATACGCACAACATACTCACCTGACATTGCAGAATAAAAAACAACAAAGCCAGAAGAAGTGAGAGCAACAAGAAGATTATTAAAAAAACAAAAATCCGTCCACTCAACCAGTGGGCCTATATTTTGATTTTCCTCCAGCTTAACTAAGGAAACCCACTGGATTGCCCATTTGTCTAACATTGCAACAAGGACTAAGTTTCTGTACAGGCTTCTAGTACTTTCATCACTCTTATCAATAGTTACAGGGTCCGCCAATGTCAAAGAAAATCCAACATAGTGTGAATTGCTGGAGAATACTCTGAAGCATTTGTACATACTGCTTATCCCAACACCGAAAGAATTAGACAAAACATCTGGCTCAAAACTAGAACAAGATGAAGTTGAATTTAATTTTGCAGGCCCATCACCACCTGAATCATGTACCTTTTCCTTCAGGTACTCCTTTAACAAAGAGTTACTATGAGGTACAAAGTCTTTGAAAGGAAAATCACTATTAAAAATGTGAAATGAAACAACCTTGGCTGAGGAAGGAAACGATGACTTCTCAGGAAATCTGGTCCATCTTTTACCATCAGATTCAAAATCTTCAACATTAGCAAGAAAAGATTGCAACCATAACTTCGAATCAATACCTCTTGAAAACTCATTTCCTTGTGGACTTTCACTATTTCCATTGGTTGTATTTACATGTTCAACATTCCTATTGGTTTCATGAAATGAACTAAAGGGTTCATCTACCTTTTCATTCGAAACCAATGTGACAGAAGGCCCCCATTCCACCCACTCACCTTGCTCAAACTTGCCCTGTGATGCAGTTTCAGAACTTCTGGATAATGTAGTGTTTTCACAAAAGGCATGAACTGTCACACCATGGTTACCAGATACAAACAAAAACTCTCTAAATAAAGCATCCTTGTGCTGATTATATGTATCCCCACAAACACCCCAGGCAACAGAGTATACATCACCTAAAAAGGCAGACCTTCCAGATAATGATTCACTTTCAAAAGAGAAACCACTATCAAAATCTACTACTGATCCAGAAGGGCATGGCATATCATCTCTTCTTGGATCTAAAGCTGAACTTGGATAGTAAACATTTTCACTACAATTATTCTTCAGTTCATCATTAATCACTCCACAATCTTCTGCAAACACAAATGGGTATTTTTATAAACAATATGATATGTTAGATAGGGGTTAAAGGCAGCAGCAAGCAAAGTAAAAAAATAAAACAGTAATACACAATCCTATAAAAAGAACATCGGCAGTGTCAATGAAGTTACAGGAGATAAAAGAAAGCAACATAACTCACCTGTAAGGAGAGGCATCAACAAAGCTTCATTCTGCCTGGAAAGCAACAATAACTGCTGCCTTGTGGGAGAAATAAACGCTTCACGAAACTCTGACAAGTTTAGTTTAGGATAAGATGAGTCCCATTTATGCAACTGCAGTATAGCAGGTCCCTCACCATTCGAAGAAGGATTCATTGTGATACTTTAAGTGAACAAGAAAGCAAAGGAGAAAAATAGAATGGTAAAGTAATTGTGTCACCATACGCTTTTCTGCATCAAGAAAGAAAGAAGGCAGCGAGGGAGGGCAAATTAAAAAGATTAGTGACACGAAAATTCTACTTTCTCAGATATGCAATAACCATGGAACGATAATTATAGACATACAATAACAATTATTAAGCATCCACAGAATAAGAATAAAAAAGACAATGAAGAAAAACAAATGAAAGTACAAAAATTCCAACTCGAAAAGATCAATCATGCAAATGTTGCAACAATATCCATCTCAGATTTTACCAACTTCTCATTTAAATAAAAAGCTTGGTAAAGTTGTATAGAATTCAACAGTTCAACTCCTTTACTGAAACAAAATTCATCAAAAAGGTGTTTAGTCATCCAAAGCTGGGGGGAGATGATTAATAAAGATGACTGTAAACTTACTATCCTTTAATTCCACACAGTTACTTTCTCGGTAATTAAAATACTTCCATTTCTTTTCTTTTTTTTCAACTCAATTTTCTCGGTAAACAAACAAGCTGCATGATGCCACATGCTAAACTTGGATCACTCAAACTTCGACAAAAAACCGTCGAGCTATCACTTGTGTAGTACTTTCAAAATTGCATAAAACAAAATTCAGATTGAAATTTGAAACTAATAACCAAGATTAACAATCGAAAACCATCGTAAAAATCAAAACAACGATTCGTTCACGAAATTAAGTTCCAATCCAATAATCGATGAATGAAAATATACAAAACGCTTCGAAATATAACCAGAAGAAACCTGTAGGGACAGCTCAATCGAGGAAGAGCGCCACCACCATATTTGGTGAATCAGGACCCGATTGGATTTTCTATTTTTACTATTTAGTAATAATATTCCCTCTTCAGGCACTAGTCTCTCGGCCGTCGCTTTTGTTTTTTTATTTTTTTTGGAAGGTATTATTTATCAGTTTCCGATCGAGGACAGAGTGGCCGCGAGGTTTCCAAAGGAGCGAAACGGAGAAGGGGAGATGGAGAGAAGGGGCTTTCTGGTAAATTACTTATTTTATTTTTTGTCTCTACATCTAGTAAGTTACTAATAAGATTCATTCACGATCATAAATTATACGATTCTTAAGGAAACTTCTTTCTTTCCTTCTATTTATTTACCTCTGGTTGGATATGTTTATTTTTATATATAATTCATTGATAATAATCAAGGTATAATGAAAAAAAAAAATAAAGGACAACCGCTATTCTAGTGGAAAACCCAAACAATGCCTAATTTTGGGGTCAAAGAAATTAATCCACTCTAAAACTTATTATTTCACTAAATCAACAAATCCCATTAGACTCATTCATAGACGAATTGAGCAGGGAATGGTGGCGGTGGTGGTGGTGGTTGGCCTCTTGTTGTCGCTTCAATATCATCGGAACCTTGACGCATTACCGTGCAAAATTGGGCAAAGCTTTCTTTTTTTTGGTGTCTTGCGAGGGCTTTTCGGGCTTCTTCGATGCAGGTTTACGGGCAGGGTCAAGCCTGAGTAGTAAGAGTCATATACAAAATTTGTTATTTTTAAGAAAATTATATATAGCATGATATTTTTCAATTTTTGGGGACCTTTGTACATGTAACAAAATGGTATTTTTCAAAAAAAAAATTAGGTCTCATTACGTGGGGGCCCTAGGCACAAGCCTGGCCCACCTATGCCCAATGCCAGGCCTGTTTACGAGTATTAGCGGGCTTGGTGTTGTTGTTTCCGGCCAGTGCAAGGACAGGTCGTGACTTAGTGTCAGCGATACTAGTCAATTGGAGTCTTGGTGGGCCTGACATTGTGAATAGATAAGAGCAAATGGGTGGAAGCGTCTGGTGGTGTTGGTGTTGATGGTGGAGTCAAGGGTGAGAAAATTGAAGGAAAATGTTTGATTGAGAAAAATGAATTTAAAAGTATTGGTAGACCTGGTTATGGACTAGAGAACTAGAGAAACGATGCAAGAGTATGAATTGAATTTTTTACAAGTTCAACTTATGCTAATTTTGTTCTCTCTTAAGGTAGGTTCTCATCTAAGGTATGATCTCTTTTCCATTGGTATTTTATTTGTACAATTCAAGAGTTTTGTTTCTCTAAATGTTGCTTTTGAATCTTCTCTTTTATGCATCTTAAGTGTTATATAAACATAAGCAAATTATAAGTGCATTTGATCAAAATGTTTGAGAAAAAAAATTACAGTTTTATTTTGATCTATTCAGTTGAATTGTGTTTTCTTTTTCTATTTTTTCTTTCTGAATTATTTTTCCACCAATTTGTAGTTTGGAATCGTTTGAAACAGGTGTGTAAGTTTAATTTTTTAGCAGCTTTTAATTTGGTTATTTTTTAAAAATAAACTTAAAATTTATTTATTAGTTTCAAATGTATAATTGATATTTAGTTTTAGAGAGATCATAACTTCAATTTGTTGTTTCAACGGCTATTCATTAATTTGAAACGTTATGAATTACAGTTATTTAAGTTGGTTATTTTTAGATAAATATATACTTTTTTAATTTATTATTTGAACTAGAAAACATAATCGTACTTCGCACACACAGTCTTTTGTAATTATTAAAAAAATATACATATTTTAAAATATTTTTTGGGAGATTTTAAAGTAGGGATTATTTTTAACTCTACCCGTACAACATGTTCTTTATATGAACACATGAGGGCGTCTTGACTACAATTTTTTCTCATAATAGTATTCATTGTATTGCAAATCTCTTACAATTTTTTTAAAAATTCTGAATAATTAAAGTACCAAAAACAAAGTTTAAAAAGCTTATTATATGTATGCTTTTATTTTTTTTTATTATTATTATCATTAGTGTACGCTTTGCGTGATTTTTTTATTTATAAAAAAATCTAAATTATGTATAAGAACATTTATGTTTTGTGCAAGACTTATTTTAGTCGATAAGCAGTTTGAACCCTTTATTTTTTAAAATTAATTTTTAGACCTTGTGTTTTATCAAAATGTTAAATATATGAATGGATAATTCGATTATTTGAACATTGTATTTTGGTTGATTGCCCGTTTATTTTTTAAAATTAACCTTTGAACCATGTATTTATTGAAAATGTTCAAAATACTTGGTTAGCTAATTAAATTTGAAGATAGAAATATATTTATTTCAGTACATATAGTAAACAATATCATAGCATCATGATCCACGTTTAAAACACGTATATCTAAAATAAAACAACATTTACGTAAAATACATTACTACATTAATTTATAAAATATATTTTTTGAATGAATTAATTTATATATAATATATAAAATAAAATAAAATTAGATTAAAAAATAAACTACTACATTAATTTATAAAATATATATTTTGAATGTATTAATTTATATATAATCTATAAAATAAATAAAAAAAAATAGATTAAATGAGAACATATCTTGTAAATATTTTATTTAAATTTTAAAAAAAAACATGTAACTACTTACATTTTTTTATAAATTATTATATTATTATAATCTATAAAATGAATAAAAAATTAGATTAAAATAAAAAATAGATAGTGTGTTTTAGAACAATTTTAGATTTTTTTTAATTACTATATTATTATAATCTATAAAATGAATAAAAAATTATATTAAATGAGAAAATAGATAGAGTGTTTTAGAACAATTTTAGAGTGTCACATCATTTCTTAAAGCTCTCCTTTATATAATATATAGATAGATAGATAGAAATAAATTATCTATAAAATGAATAAAAAATTAAATTAAATGAGAAAATAAATAAAGTGTTTTAAAGCAATTTTAAAGTGTCACGTCATCTCTTGAAGTTCTCATTTATATAATATATAGATAGATATAGATATAGATTTGATTTCTAAATGGAAGGTTGTTAAGTGATTTAATTATGCATATAATGTAATAGTAGAAGAAATTTAAACAACAGTCAAAATTTTGACCTTTTTTATTTTTTTACTGTTGGGTTCTTTTTTTTCAAACAATTTATTTAGTTTTTTTCTTCTATAAATACTCATCATTTTCATTATTCACACCATTTCATATATTCTTCTTCAAAATTGTCAATATCACAAATTTTCTTTTCTTACCAATGGATTCCCAAAATTCTCCATATACCAACTCCCAAAATCCAAAATTTCAATATTCTCAAGTTTTTCAAAATTCACCAATTTCTACAAATACCAACCCCCAAAATCAAAATTTTCAATATTCCCAATTCAATCAAAATTTTCAAAATTCTTCCTCTGCTAATCCCTAAAATCCAAATTTTAAAAATTCTCAATTTAACCAAAATTTTCAAATTCTCAAAATTATCCCATGTCCTCATACCATTTCCAAAATGTTGGCTCTTTTGAGACACCCCAACATGTTCCATTCTTCACACCAGGAAATTCACTACCATATGTCTTTCATTCGCCTTCCCTACACCAACCCGAAATAGTTTCAAGAAATTATAGGCCATGTATGGAAAAGTCTATTATTGATTTGAATCGTGAAACATCATCGACATTTGTCTCTGAAACCCAACATGAACATGGTATTGAAGGGTTGGAAAATTTAGTACTACACAATGAAGATGAATCAAGTCATAATTGTAACATCTCAAATTTGTTAATAAGGCTTAGTGTCTTCGATTAGTGTGTCGAGATGGCATAATTGGGTTTATATGCGAATTAGGTGAAATTAATTGAATATATGTGTGATTATGTGATATATATGAATTATATGGTGATATGAATATGTATGTGTGTTTGTGTGTATTAAATGTGCATGTGGGCCCGTCTTTGTTAATAAGGTCATATTTGTAATTTTGACCCGTTGAGGGTATAATTGCAATTATATGTGTTATGTAATCGAGACTGCATTATTATGTGGATATATTTGCGATATGTGGCATGAGGCAATCCTAGTGAGCAGGTTGGTGGAAAAAATCACAACGGGGTCAAATACCTGGCTCAAGGTGAGCCTAGGGGTATTTGGGGAACTTAGTGCGTAGTCAGGATTTATCAGGTGATGGGTAATTATTTGATAATTATTTGGGTATGTCGCAATTAATTGGGAATCTTAAGAGGGATTTGAGGTGTAGTGGGAATTGGCGTCAATGACTAGAATGCCCTTGGGAGCTTTGAGGGATGGCTTGGTAAATAGGGGTATTTTAGCCTTTTACCTAGGGCATGGTTTAAACTTAGCCACTAGGATTATGTAGAAGGAAAACAAAAGTCACCCATTATCTCTCCTCTCCCTCTCTCTCGTTTCTCTCTCTCCCTTGAGGCTTGGATGGGGTTTGAATCATTTTGGAGGAGTTTGGCTTAGAAAATTGAAGGCTGGAGGCTAGGAATTGTGTAGGTTCAGCTCAGGGATCGTAATTCCCAGTTGAGGTAAGCTTTCAAATTGTGTTTTGATTAGGTTTTGATTTTTTTTTAGTGCTCTTGAGTTTTGAACTCAGGGAGTGAATTTTGAGCTGTGACTGAGTTTTGGTCTAGTTGTTGGTATGGTTGTGTTGCCTTAGGTGTAGTATTGAGGTATTGGGGTTCAATTTTAGCTTTGGTTCACATTTGGGGTGAGCTTTGGAAGGTTTTGGCTCGGGGAAAATGCAAGAAAAACCCAGAATTTTTGGGTTCGCGGGGTTGCACCGCGACCCGCATGAACTCAGGGGCTAAGGGTGGTCCTCTGAACCGCCCAACATCGCGGCGCTGGGTAGGCAGTGCCGCGGTGCATGTCTAGGGAATTATGGGGATTGGCTCTCTGACTTGTAGAGGGTTGCAATGCTTTTGAGGGGCGTTGTGGCTCAAATGGGGAAAATTGGCCAAATAGGGTTTTTAAGCTCGAGAACTCAAACCTAAAGGCTCGGGAAGGATTCTAGTACCTGGTTTAGTAGAATTCAAAATCTCGGAGGCTAGGAATTAACCTTGAAGCTTTTAAAATAGTCTAGTGCTTGATGGTTGTTCATTATTTTATTGTGACTATGTTATACAGTTAGAGCTCGGAAGTAAGGATCGCGCTCAGGATCGTCATACGCTATCTGCTCGAGACTCGAGGTAAGAAAACTGAACCCTGGTTGTAATCAGGGCTTGGCCCCTGTTAATGAATATGAATATGACTATACTTGAGATTATCTTGTTATGCATGCTTGTGTATGTTGCATCTAATTGTGCATTATGCAATCTATATTTTTGATTGTATATAATTTGAAAGCTCGGCCAAAGGGCGCCGGGGACGACAATAAGCATGCGGAATGCAGGCCATTTGGCTAAGGCAACCTGGGAGTGCAATATGCACTTGGCTAGCCTGAACGCCACCTAAATAATTAGAAGTGTTGGCTACACTTGTCTAAATCGTTGATTGTTTAAGTTGAGCTATGTGTTTGTGTTGAGCATGGTTGTTACTGCTAAGCTTATTGTTTATACTTTGTTGCTTATTTGAATCTGTTGATTTAAGTTTTCTTGTTGAGTCTTGGCTCACGGGTGCTATGTAGTGTAGGTAAGGGAAATGAGAAGCTGGACCAGCCATGAGTTGGAGAGTTGATATGTGATGTATACAACAAATTTAACGATTATTTTTCTTTCAATACTTCCAATTATTTTAGTATAATAGCAAGCACAGGTCAAACCAACGAGGACTATCATTCACTTTATTATTCAATAATTAGCACTAAGACTAAAAAGGGGGATTTAGATTTCGAACTCAAAATTAAATAACATAAACTAGAAAGCAAATAAATATTGATATTACGATATTAAGAAATTGTTAAAGGTTAATCTCCACCCTCAATAATCATTCGCAATCAGTAATAATAAATATTATTCCAATTTCTCAATTGAACTATTAATCCCGCAGATAACGCTGAAGTAGTCAATTATCTCAATCTCCCTATTACAAGTAATCAAGGTGAAGCGCTCAATAATTAACTCTTTTAGCCAAGCAATAAATCTCTGAAGCATACAATCTATTTCACTTAGGTAAAGCATTAAATCATATGGAGATAAGTTAATTTAGGCAATAAATTAATAAACCATATAATTGTTGCGATCAATTTATTATTCGATTTTAAATACGCAAGTGCATGCAATCACACAAGTAATATAATGATAAGTAAATCATCTCCACAGGGATTGCAAATTAGAAAAAATAAGCAAAACAATTTAAAAAAATTAAAAATCAAGTGGATTGTTTATAGGCTAAACAAAATATTAAAAAAAATGGAAATACTGAAATCAAAAACTGAACTGAACAAGAAAATTAAGAGAAATATATGGATTGCAAAATGGACTTGAATTATTGAATTCCCCTATATTATTCATCCTGAACAAATTGCGGACAGATTGCTGCCGCAATATTCTAGCAAAACTCCCAGGTTAACAAGAATTCATTTAAACACTCATAAAACTTTCCCAAATTTTATGACATTAATTCTTCTATCTAATTAAACATATTCCTATGCAAAATCAAATTTAAGAATGCGAATCAAATTTTAATTCTCGAAAGTTACACAAGGCAAATAACATATCCTTATGTTACTTACTAACATAACCTAACCTAGATTATGACTTGTGTCATCCAAGTTTTTTCCCATTACATTTAATCTTTCTAGCATTAAACATAATTAAATAACTTGCCATTGCTGGCCAAACAACAACAAGAAATTAATATAAGCACACTTGAATGAACAAAGGAGCTTTTACTAGAATAAAGTGCAAGAAATTTATAGACTATAACATAGGGTTCATCAACAATTCAAGCCACCTAAAAATTAGTTCATGGCTGAGTTCATAGACATTAATTCACAATCAAAACAGCCATAATATTCAGATTTAGAATCCAACTTAGAAATTAATAAAATAAAGTTTAGGAAAAGAAGAAAGAACAAATCCAAAATGATGCTTGAGCTTTCTATGCCTGTCCTCCTTTTTCCTTGTTGGTATTCTCAGCTTTTCTCCTCTATTTTTTTCTGGTTTTTCTTTTCCAAAAATGGCTGCTGCCTCTTGATACGGCTGAAACCCTCTTTTTTGTATATTAGGTTTTCTCCTCCCTTTCCCAAAAGTACCATAATGCCCATTTTTCTCCAAAAACATCAATTCCTCCTTTCTCTTTTTGTCTTTTTCTCCAATATGTTGACTAATTCTTTCTGCCCTTGCCACCTCAGCCAAAATTTCTAGCTTACTCATTGACTGCCACGTGTTCCAAGTGCCCAAAAGTTGTCTGATCAAAATGCTTCTGTTTTGCTGCAGCAAACCTGATAATTCAGCCATCAACAACAAAATTAAATCAAAATAGTTTCACATGTTAGTTCATTCCTTGTGCGAATATTTATCCATGAAACTATTACCTTTAACCCAATAGCTATTAAAAACTAAAAAAAAAAAATTAAACTTAATTAAGATAATGAAAACATCAAGGTTAGCTACAAAAGCTAAAAATAAACTAACATCACCTATGATTTTTTCACAATTATAAGTTCAAAAGCACATGAAATAACTCTTTATTCAAGAGATATCAATAATTCATTTAACATAAGTTCTATTTTTCATCACAATCAACAATTCTTTTGACATTGCTATCAATTGCAATTTATCACATACACTTAGAATCCTAAACTATTAGGTGAGTAGTAATTCTAAGATGACAACTGAACAATGTAAAACCTTAATTAGTTGGCCACCTTACAAGAAATCACAAAATTCATAACATTCAATTGGAAAAATAGAAACGAATTAATATTGAGAGAAATTAAAGAATAATACTCATTATCAACAATCAAGAATTCATGTCTTAGGTTTTTTAATTAACCCTTAACCTAAAAAGAACCTACTCCATAATAGCAATCATAATCATAATCATAATCACAAACATAATTATAATTTAAATTAAAGAGATTAAGGGAATAAAAGAAACTAGATTGATGAACAATAGTGTTGTAGTCTTCTCTCCAGCCATTTTTGAGTCTTTTTCTCTCAAAAAACCGTAATAAAAATTTAATCTCAAATTAACCCTAAAAATATTTTATAGTCCCCTTTAAATTATATCTAAAATCTAATTAAAATCTAAAAACAGTGTCACAGGCCACGACCTGAATTTCTGCGTGTCGCGGCCTAAAACTGAATATAGGCAAAACTGGTCATGCAGGTCGTGACCTAAAAAATCTGGGCAGCGGTCCAACTTCACTTTTCTACACAGCAGGCAGCGGCTTGACTAGAACATGCAATCTGTAACATCAATTCCAAATAAAGTGTCGCGACCTATCTTCAATTTCTTCAATTCTAGAACTTAGAGAGCTTGATGCTTCCGCCACTTCAACACTTTAATCCCGAAAGCCTGGAATGCTCCTAAAACATCATTTTAACCTTATCTCAATGAGTCTTTTTTGACCTATGATTCATAAACTACAATTTCCATCAAAATGTCAGATTTATCATCATAAAATGCAATGTAGAAAATATGTTGTAGACTCACGAAACTAAGTTAAAACTACTAAAAAAAATGCTATCATAACACCATCCAAGCATGGAAAAACTTATCAAATCTTAATACAAAAATGAATTTATCAAGAGCTTTAGGGGCAGCGTGTACATTAGTAGCTGCTTGACCACCACGACTAAGGATTTAACAAGGACTAGAGCCAAACCTTAAGTTTGCCACTTAGGCAGACTTATGTTTTAATTACTTTTGGAGTTGTAAATGCCTTGTAAATACTTATTTGGGGATCTCATGTACAAACTCAAACTTTTAAATGAAAAATTACTATTCATATGATAAAAAAAAATTAAACCCTAATCCGTTAATTACCCTTAGTTACACGTTTATAACCAAATGACTTAATTAGCAATTCGGGCATTGGAATATATTTGAAATGTGTGGTCTGAGAAGATCCTAGGGAGCAGATTAGCAAAATAGTCACAATGGGGTCGGATACCAGGCTTAGGATGAGCCTAGGGGTATTTTGAGAACTTGGCATGTGCCTGGGATTTATCGGGTAACAAGCAATTATTAATAATGATTTGGGTATGTCGGGATTAAATGAGGATTTGTAGGAACACTCAAGGAATTAGTGGGATGTGGCAAATGACGAGATTGCCCTTGGTGGCATTAAAGGATTAAGGTTTGAACTTAGGGGTGGGTCATTTTGTACTAAGGGATAGCTTAGAGCATGCTGGGAAGCTGTGAGAAACCATTAGAACTAAGGAAACAACAAAAAACAGAATTTCCCAGCCCTTATCTCCCTCTCCCTCACGTCTCTCTCTCTTTCTCAAGGCTAAGAAGGGATTTCGCTGGATTCAAGGGGAGGAGGCTCATAATTCAAAAGGATTGGAGCTGGAAGTGATTGAAGTTAGCTTAAGGTTGGAAGCAACACAAAGGTAAGGATTAGAGCAAGCCTTTTGTTGAATTTCTTTGTCTTTTTAGTGTTTTAGAGGTTTTTGAACTCAAGAGATTAAGTTGAATTATGAGGAAGTGTTGGTTCAGTTTCTTTGGATTCATGTACCACTCTGAGTATAGTGAAAGTATTTTAGGACTCAATTTGGGCATTGGAATATGTTTGGGTTGATTTGCAGGAGGTTTAGAAGTCTGAAAATGGTGGATTTCTGGGTTTCGGAGGCCCGAGTTGCGGCCCTGTTCTTCAGGTGTCGCGGCCTGCGTGTTTGAAGAGACTGAGAAGCCTCTAGTTTGCCCAAGCACTGTGGCTCACATCCTTCAGTAGAGAGAGCTTTGCTCTCTGACCCGCAGGCGCGTCGCGACCCTAAGGGGCATGCCACAGCTCAAATTAGGGAAAGTGGCCAAATTGGAGTTTTAAGCTCGGGAACTCATATGTTAAGGCTCGGGAAGGATTATTGTAATGCCCTAAAATCCCTAATGAGGTTTAATGGTTGGATTAGTAGGCCGGGAGGGCCATAATTGATTTATTATGCCATTAAATGATTGCGTGCATGTTTATGTATTATATTATAATATAATGTTAAATGCATGCATGTGGGTCCATATTTCATTATAGAGGCATTTTGGTAATTTGGCTTGTTGAGGGCGTAATTATGTATTTTCATGCATGTTGATGAACTATTGTTGAGGCCACATAATAATGTGGATTTGTTCGAGCCATTCAGCATGAGACGATCTTTGAGTAACAAGTTAGCGGTTTGGTCATAACAGGTTTAAGTTCGGGGCTTGGGGTGGTTTGATGATTAGAGCATTACCGGGAATTAAAGGGTAATGGGATGTGATTTTATTAGTATTTAAGAATGACGGGGATTGGAGAGTGTTAATTATGATTAATGAGATAGGTGGGAAATGACGGTTTTGCCCTTGGGGGCTATTAAGGGATGAATTAAGCATGGAGGGTATTTTGGTCATTTGACCTAGGCTATATATAAGCTGAAGGCTATAGAAAATAGAACAAAAAACAGAGCCTTGTTTTCCTTCATCATGATCATCATCTTTCTCTTCTCCTTCCTTTGAATTTTGAAGCAAGTTTGGGGATTCAAGCTTGGAGATTGAAGCTTGAGGTCTTATACTAGTGTTCAACCATTGAAGAGGATTCAACCTAAGCTTAAGGTAAGGTTTTAGTTCCATTTTATAGTTCCTTGCCCTGTTTTTGTGCTGGTTTTAAGGTTTGGAGTTTTGATAATGGAAATGGGAATTTGGTGAAGTTTTGATTGGTGGAAGGCTTGGGTTTTGATGCTTCTATGGTAGATAAGTTGTGGTAATAGTTGGTGGTTTTTCTTGGTGATATTGGGAGAGTTTTAATGAGGTTTTGAAATTAGTTTGAAGGGGAAACATGGGTTTTTGGCTGGGTTTTAGGTGGGGCCGCGACTCTATTCTAGAGCGCCGCGACCCAAGCTTGAGAAAGAGGAAGGGAGAAGCTGCTGGGCTGTGGCATGGAGAAGGAGGGTCGTGACCCATGTTGGGGAAATGATGTATGGCCACTTCTGGTTGAGGAGGCGGGCCGCGACATGGTGAGGTAGGGTCGCGACCCTTAGTGGCATTTTGGCCGAAAGTGTGTTTTGACTTGGGGATTCAAAACTTAGGCCTTGGGATCGATCCTACTACCCAATTTAGTAGGATTCGATGTCTCGGAGGCTAGGTTTTGGTCCGGGAACCTTTGTTATTCATTTTATTGATGGAATCCCGTGATTGGTTATGACCAGGTGACCATCAAGGAACTAAAAGGTTGATCGTTCTCAAGGGTCGTTCTTTTATTAATTCTCGCTCGAACCAGAGGTAAGAAAACTGCACCCCATATGTGACATGCATGGTTATTCTTGATGCATTTTGAATGTTTAAATGTGGACATTGATTGCATATCGAATGCTTAGCAAATCTTGCTCACTTGTGCATGGCACTGACTAAATAGTCAGAATTTGCAATGGTGTCAGTATTATCTGTGAAGCTGTGACTAATTAGTCAAGTTTGGTAGTAGTACTGAGCACTGGTCACATGGTATTGACTAATAAGTCAAGAACAGTCTTAGTGTGTTTAACGCAAGCTGACAAAGATTAGATTAAATCGACATCTGCATTGAATGACTCAAATGAGCATTAATGCTAGACCGACCTTAAGTTTGATGAAAACTAAAAAGCGCTTGTCTAGCCTATGGCTAGTCACTTAGAGACAGGGCCAGAGAGCGCAGGTGACTGCTTCATCACATGGCTGTGGCTGTCGAGCCCATAGTGACTACCCATCAGTCACTCATTTGATTGGAGCTAGGTCCAGTGATTGTTTAATCTCATGGCTATGGGTACTGAGCCCCGTAGTGACTTGCTCGTCAGTCACTCATTATGGTTTAACAGAACCTCAAGTGTTAAATCACTCATATGATTAGAGCTATACGCTCCTTCATGGTTAACATAACCACAAAGTGATATTCACTCATCTGTTCAGGGCTATAAGCTCTATATGATTATAATGATCATCATTTGATAATATTTATATGCAATATTGAGCTTTCTTGTTGGGCTTTGGCTCATGGGTGCTATGTGGTGCAGGTAAAGGGAAAGAAAAGCTCACCCAGCCTTAAGTGGAGAGCTTAGGTGGTGATGTGTACATATGCGGCCGCTTGACCACCACGACCAAGGAGTTTCTCAAAGGGACTAGGGGGTTTACCCTATTTTTGCCGCTTAGGTCGGCGAGTTGTAAATTTTAAACTGTAATGACCATTTTGGATTGTAAATAACTTGTAAACATTTTTATGGGCCCATGAACAGTTTTATGTTTATATAAAATATATCCTTCCCTTTTGATTGGTTTTTCACCTTAACCTATTAATGACACCTAGATGCACGTTTATAACCAAAGAACTCAATTAGCGGGTTAAGCACGATTCAAAGTTCACAGTAACGGTCTTGGAGTAACCAAGGCATTACAATTATAGTATCCAGTTTAGTAGAATTCGAGGTCTCAAAGGCTAGTATGTTATTCCAAAAGCTTTTAATTGATTTAGATCATGATGGATATTTATTGATATGTTGTAACTAGGTCTTACCATTCAGGCTAGGGATTGGGAGTCGTGCTTGGGATCATTTTGGATTGTAAGCTCGGGACACCAGGTAAGAGAACTATTTGTACTCGTGGAGCTATGTGATGTATAGCGTTGTATGTATTGTTTATGTTTGTTATGTCATACATGTGACTATGACTGATCGGCAAGGGCTGGGATCGGCAAGAGACGGAAGCGGCAAGAGTCGGGAGCGGCAAGGGGCCGAGATCGGCATTAAGCATGCTGAACACAGGTTGCCAGGGCGAGACCCTCAAGGGTGCTGTACACACCTGTTCGGTTAGGACCACAAACTTGGTGCCTGATAGCGCACCCCGATCGATGAAGGCCATTGTTGTGTTATTATACTGCTAAGTTATTGTATTGTTGTGTCATTATACTACTAAGTTATTGTACTGTCGTGTTATTATACAACTAGCTTATGGTACTGGTGTGTTATTGTATGGATGTACTATTAGGCTATTTTCCCATTGTGCTTTTGAGCTATTCTACTGTTGTATTGTCGTGCATTCCAGTAGGAACTGGTAGCTGTCTGTTGTCCTGATTAAGTATGTTTTGTTGAGGTATATTATTATTTTATGTTGTGATTGAAGTTCTCTTGCTGGGCTTCGGCTCACGAGTGCTCTGTGGTGTAGGTAAGAACAAGGAAAATGGGTCGAACAACCATGAGTTGAAGGGCATGGAGCGGTGTGTACATGTTTGGTCAACATGGCCGCCACGACTGGGGTTGTTTAAAGGAGTACATGGTAAATGTTCGCTTAGGTCGACTGTACTATATCTTTAGATTGTAAATGTATTTTAAAACGGTAGTTTGGGATCCCAATGTAACATTTTTTTATAAATTTTAATGAATGACCAACTCCTTTTACTCAATATTCTTTAAACGAGTCTTTAATTCAATTTAATCACGCTTTTTAACCTAAAACCTTGATTAGCAAGCTAATGGCACATTTATAAATCACATGGTAACGACTCTAAGGAAGTAGGGTGTTACAACTTGGTATCGAAGCGTGCCAAGGTTTATAGTTCCTGGAGATTGACCGAACATGTACGCTCGCTGCCAGAGGCAAGCTTGACTCAGGGCAGTTGGTATTAGATGCAATATTTGTTTAAACTATTTATGTGAGTAGCCTTATCTGCTATAATAGGGAGCATGATAGTTATGTTTGTATTTTTGTGGAATTGAGGTTTGGTGAGTGTTGCATGAGCATTTTGGATATATGTCTTGATATGTGTATTATATGGCTACTATGTTGTTTAGCCCTGCTTTGGTTTAGTGCTGGATTAAAGTATCAGGGCTGGTAGGCCAGGTTTTTGACTGCAGATAGATTTGGAAGTTTAAGGCAGTCAATTGGATTAGGCAGCGAGAATGTTAGCAGTTGAGGCCAAAATCATCTGTTGGTCCTGAGATTGGCAACAAGTGTTAGTAATCAAGCAGGATTGTAAAGGCAAGAAGAAGAGATTAGGTGATTGAGATAACGGGTTCCGTCAAGGAACGCTACCCTGTGAGAGTTGGCAACAATGGCACAATTTATGACTTAACCTGAGGGTGGAAACAGACAAGAATTATTATATGAAAGATTCCAGAAGTTTAATCCTCCAGTTTTTAAGGGAGGTCTGGACCCGTACAGAATTGAACAGTGGACGGGCATGGTTAGCTCCGTCCTCGGCTATATGGGAGTGAAATGCAATGATAGAGAGGCCTGTGCCACATACGTGTAGCGGGAGGATGCCTGAACCTGGTGGGAAGATGTATCCTAGACCCGGAATGTTGTCATGGTAGGTTGGAAGGAACCTCAGACAATAGTTCGATGATAGGCCTTATTGTGACGTAGTTTGAATTGCGAAGACTGATGAGTTTATCAATTCGATTCAAGAGAGCAAGGCAGTGACCGAGTTTGTCAATGAGCTTTGTAGATCAGCCAAATTGCGTTTGATTTGGTACCAACAAATGTGGCCCGGAAGAAGCGGTCCACTCGAGGATTGAACCCTGGGATGGCCCAGAGTGTTAGGATCGCTTTAATGTAGGAGATTGTTGTTAGGAAAAACTTATACAGGATCTTTATTTATTTTCATGTATATCTAATATTGAACAAATTAATACGAGATAGCCTAAAACATGTTTCTAAAATTGAATTAAAAGAGAAACAATGAATAGAATACTTACAGTATACGCAGCGGAATAAAAGAGTCATTCTTTCAGTATCTCTAACTCTTTTATCCTCTCTGTCGCAGAGTATTATCAAGAAACTGAACCGATCTTCTATTTTCTTCACAGTCTTCCAACGTATCCTTAGAATCACCTAGACTATAGTGGGAAATTCTCAACACATGAGATAGATATAGAGAGAAGAAGAGAAAATAACAAAGAGGCTTAGAAAAGGACTTATGTTTAGAGAGAATCTAAAACTATCAGAAAATCTGACTTGTGACTTATCAAACTTATGTTTTCACTTCTCTCTAAGCACTCATTTTATAGACTCAATTAGGCCATTTAATTTAATTAAAAATTTGATAAAATAATAGCCATTTTAAAGCCCTAGGTCGAAATTATCATGGGCTTTAGGCCCGTGAAATTTCTCATTTGATTATAAGCCCATTGAACTTAAAATCAAGGCCTGTATTATTTTCTATTGATTTAATTAATTAAATAATTATTTAAATCCTTTATCAAATTAATTATTTATATTTTAAACATTGATTTAAACTTATTTATTAATTTAGATACCAATTTATCTTAATTAATAAATTTTCCATAATTTCTCTTTTTTTCTCTAAATTACATAACTCTGTGAAACTATCCGAAATTGACCTGGTCAATTTTGATAATTCTAATTGATGATTAAATCAATTAATTGAGACTATCTAGATGATTTTATCCAAGGTACAATGGGGACCATGGGCCTATGAAGTCAAGCTCCAATAAGTTATCATAAATCTAACAAATAAATTTATTAACTTATTAATTCGTCGTGACTCCACTATAGTCTTGGAATTGCACTTTTGAATTCATAGAACGCTCTATAACAAATATAGATACGCTATTAATTATCCATTATTACAACCATAATTGTCACTCAATCCTCTATAGATGGTCTACAATGAGATAAGACTAAAATACCGTTTTACCCCTCATTGTATTTTATCCTTAAAACACTTAGTTCCTTGTAAATGATATTTCAGTAAACTAATTTAATTACCGAAATGAGATCTCTATCATTTAACACCTTGAACCAAACTAAAAGGAAACCATCGTTTCACTTCTTCATCAAAAGCTATAGATGTTCATATCTATGATTAACACTCCCACTCAATTATACTACCGAGTTCCCAAGATGTAAGTATGGGCTAGTCCGTAGGGTAAGCTGGTAACGAACAAGTCAAAGAACTCAAATAATACAATCAGTTAGAATACTAACCACTCAGAATTGAGATTGAATTGACCTATGGTCAACTATATGATATAACTAGAATAGATAATAATGGTATGTTTACTTATCTTATCAACTGTCAATATCGGTCCAGCCCGATGTAACAAATACACCCGATCTTATCTACTTTGTTAATGTTCTGGAAAGAACATAACACTGCAATGTGTAAGTAGATCATATCGTAGATTAACAAGTCAGTGTAAATCCTGTGCACTGACTAATCTTAGGACTAACTTATTTTGAACATATAATCATATTTATATTCCACTGTGATTACGTCACTATAAATATGATTAGCTATATGCTTGGGATTTAATAAAAGTTTATATTAAAAAAAATAATCATGAAAATAAAACATGTGAGCAAAGTGATTGACCAAGGCAAAAAATGATTTTTATTCTTTTATTGATAATAAAATGAGATTACAAAGAAATTAGGTTTTAATTAGGGCATAAAAACCCCAACAATTTTTACCTATGCTTGGGCGATAGGGAGGGCCCTTATTATAGAGGATGCAGGAGATGATACATGGAATAAGAGTGTCGTTGGGCAGAAAGCTCAGGCAAGGGTATCCTTATTTATGGGATCAGGTAGGGACGGAGGCCCAGTAACCAGGAGAGAAAGACCTCGGTGGTTCTATTACTCCTGATCCTGACAGGAGGGTCCATAGTGTTCAGGGCGACTGCTGGGACGATGATGAGGTATGGAGGGGATACTTAGTATGCACTAGGCGCATGAGACATCATGTGGGAAAATGTCGAGCGAAGGCATGTTATTGATGAGGAACCGTAGGGCACATCAAGGGGAATTGCCCGAAGCCAAAGACTAAAGAACTAAAGAGTACAGATAACCCTACCCCAGTTTGAGTGACCGTCTTGATATGGTTAGAGCCTAAGGCTAGCCCTCGGAGGCGACCAGTTGGCTTTCTAGTTCTTGTTCCTGTTTATAAATTGAGTTGATTGAGTTTGGTGCTATGTGCTTCTCAGGAGAGATATCTATGTGTGGCATATGCTATATGGTTGTCATGTTGTGGGGCATGAGATTTTAGCATCTGTCTGGGAAAAAAATTGGTAGTGATTGATTAAGCGGGCTCTATGGGATATTCGAGGTGATCCTAAGTGTGGATTTACCTGTCAAACAAGGGGCAACCATGGACTGTAAGGTGTGAGGGTGACTTCTGAGGTTATACAAAAAGGACCCGGTTGCAGTTAAGGGGTGCCTAGTTGTGAGGGAGATACCATTAGGGTTATTTAAGTGAGGCTAGATAAACACTGGATCGACCGGTAAGGTTTCAGGTGGGTTCACAAGGATTCGTTGGGATAATTGTCGCATTTGGAAATTAAGCGTGTAATTAGATTAAAGCAGAGAAAGAACCAATATCCAAGACATTATGAAGAATGACACTAGTTCAGCAGGAAGAATTAAATGTTCAATTGAAGAAGTATTTGAATTGAGGGTTGATCGAATGAAACATCATCATGGGATACGTCAACACCATTTGTTGAGTAGAGGGCCAAGTATGCAAGGGTATGTATCGCATATGGATAGTCAAAGGAAGTAATCGTTAAGGATGGGTACCCATTATCAAGAATAAAGGTTTCATTACTCAATTGTGAGGATAGGACACTGTTTTCAAGAATTACCCAATTGAGGATCAAGGCAAGAGATGTTTCAAGAATTGCCTCTTGCACCAAGTAGGATGTGATGGATTATTAGTGAAGACTTTTAAACTGACCAATGCTTTAGCGGCCCAGGTAAGTTCAACGAGTAGAGAGTACATGGATGGTAGGGACAAGTTGTATTAAGATTGATCAAGGATGTTTCAGGTTCCTCCCAATTAGAAGCAGAATGTGAATAATTTCATTGATAGTATCAAGGCTAGGGAAATAGGATTACAAGGTAAGGTTCCAAGAGGAACAAGTTCTTATTTTTTCCAGAGGACATTCAAGGTCATACTGTGGGAGGTAATGGAATCATGTATAAGGTAATCAAGATGAAAATCGTAAGGAAATTTCCAAAGGAACACCTTAGGGGCGAGAAGCACAGTGAAACTAGTGGGACACATCAACTACTACTTGAGGCATCTTCGAGGGCAACCATACTTTGACTGAAGTAACATGAGAACATAAAGTTTTTCTGAATGGATGGTTGCATGCCGTATCTTCAGAAGTTATAATGAAGATTGATTCACCCGTCATGGTATTAGAGCTCCTATGTATGGACTGGTATAGGAGAGCGATGCGAGAGACATCGTCCTTGCTTAGAGTGTGGAATACGGTGCAATATGTTATAAATTAGGATGCGCCCTTGTGTAGATTGGAAACAAAAGTTATTCATGCTTCATGATGGAAAGAGGTATAATAACATAGATACTTGGCATGGGGCTTAGATGTTCTAAATTGGATGTTGAGTTGATAGTAATGCCAGTTAGCCATGATTAGAATGAAGTAATGACCGAGATTGGTTTGGAACCTGTAATTGATAATTGGTGGATGTACTCCTATGAATGAATAGTGAAATGCAGGAAGAATATCTTTTAGGAAAGGTTAAGAATCCTACCCTCTGGAATAGATGGGTTAAGATATGTAGATCGGATGGGTGATCCAAAGGATATTGGCATTAAGGGGAAGATGCAGGATGAACCTTAAATCACCCCTTACGATTATTGCATCCAGGAAGTTTGAATGGATGTTGAGACTACAATTTGTATATTGGGAGGCGCACGACCTAATTGTTTATTAAACAAGAGATAATAATCAGAGGCCAGAAGGGCTATTATGACGCTAGTGTATCCTGGAGTTAGTATAAAGGGAAATAATTATGAACCCTAGGGGTTGACCACCTTGGGTTACAGATGAGGTGAATGAATGCGAAAGTTGTGATTTGATCTATTGGGTTGGCACACCAAGGTTGGTGTAAGTGAGGTATCAAAAAAGGGAGTGGGTACGAAAGGAGGCCGTACGTCTCCATTGGACACCGAGGGTGATAGTGTCAGATTAGGACCCATGGACTCCCAGGTTCTGGAAAAAGGGGTCGTAGAGTGACTCTGAGTAGAATAATGTGAGACAAGGAATGAGAAGTACTTACTCTGCAAAGTGAACCTAGGGACGGGAAGTACCCTGGTTCAGAGATGGCTCAGAGGACTAGTGAAATTATTAAAATGTTGAAGGCAGGAGTGTTTGCGTTATTATAAGGACATAAGAGTTTGCAAGTCTAGATATGGGAACATGGAGTTCCAAGATTGAGGACTATGTGTTCCCCGTGTATTATGAACTAACAAGGATACGATGGTTCGAAAAGGAAAGATAAGTTTGACTCTAGAGTTGAAATATGCTTGTGTGATCATAATAGGGATTAGGCCAGAGGCCTATAGTTTGGCCTTACCCCAGTTTGAGTAGAGGCTCATGAGGTGTTACTGGTGCCAGTGTTGAAGAAATGGGGTGACAAGTACAACCCTTGATTGGGTGTGGAGACCCTGGAAATTTAGTGGAATTCACTGTGTAAGAAAAGGCTAGTGGAATTCTGGATAAAAGAGATAAGGTCTTACAGGTTAAGACTATTATTCTTGTGAGGATGTTGCAAGTAATGGCAAAGTAAAGGACCTGATTCTGGGGTTATAGTCAGGTTTGCGGGATTGGTATTTCAAGGTATGTGAATAAATTTCGAGGACGAAATTTTAATAAGGAGGGGATAGTTGTAACGTCCCCAATTTGATATTAAGACTGAGTGCCTGTAGGGCCTAATTGGGATTATTGAGCAAGTAATGGATTGTATGCGTGATGATGTGTTATAAATGAATTATGTGTTAATGTGATTAGACATGCATGTTTGTGTGTATTAAATATGCATGTGGGTCCATTTCTGCGAATAGGGGTGTGTTTGTAATTTTGGCCCATTGAGGCCATAAACTTAATTATGCATGTGTTATGAGTGAGACCCCAGTGCTACATGGATATATTTGAAATGTGTGGTTCGAGACAATCCTAGGGAGCATATTAACTGAATAATCATAACGGGGTCGGATACCTAGCTTGGGGTGAGCCTAGGTGTATTTTGAGAACTTGGCATATGCCTAGGGTTTGTTGAGTGACAACCAATTATTAATAATGATTTGCGTATGTCGGGATCAAGAAATTAGCGGGATGTGGCAAATGACAAGATTGCCCTTGGTGGCATTAAAGGATTAAGGTTTGACCTTAGGGGTAAATGAGTCATTTTGTACTAAGGGATGGCTTAGAGCAGGCTGGGAAGTTGTGAGAAACCATTAGAACTAAGGAAACAACAAAAAAATAGAAATTACCAGCCCTTATCTCCCTCTCCCTCTCCCTCTCCCTCTCCCTCACGTCTCTCTCTCTTTCTCAAGGCTAAGGAGGGATTTTGCTGGATTCAAGGGGAGGAGGCTCAAAATTCAAAGGGATTGGAGCTGGAAGTGATTGAAGTTAGCTTAAGGTTGGAAGCAACACAGAGGTAAGGATTAGAGCAAGCCTTTTGTTGAATTTCTATATCTTTTGCTAATTATTCCCAAGATTAGATCGAATGCCTTCAGAACTTGTCGAACTAGTATTTTGTTGGTCCCGTCAACGTAGTTGGAAATAGCATGCTTGTAACCGACGTTGTTGACGCACATTATTGTGTTAAATGTGCTCAGATGGTTGTACGGGTCTGAGGTCCTGTCAAAAGGAGCCACGTGGGGTATCTTAAATCCGTAAGGAAATAGAGTGTTTGATATATGCGAAGCAAAAGGCTCAAACTCCTCATCGTAGTCATCTGCCTTGTCCTTATTTCGCTCTTCTTGAAGGAGTCTGAATGCTCTTTCAAGTTGGTTGATTCTCTCTTGGACTAAATCCACCGGAGGTTGAGCTTGCACTTGGGGCAGTTGGTTATTGTTTGTGAAAACTCTAGCTCCCTGCCCCAACATAGGGTTATACTGAATCCTGTATACTGGCTGCATGGGCTCTTTTTGGCTATTCAAATGTGTTCGTAAATCTGGGATTGAAGGGTTAGCCTGCCCCAAGTTTTGATTCAAGTGATCTCGAAGATCAGGGTTGTTGTTCTCATAGTTCCCAGTATTCTTGAGTTTGGTGTTGTATAAACTCAACGACCTATTGAGGTCCAAACTTCCACTTATGAAGATAAAATTTCTCTCAGGTTGTTGTGTGGCTCGATGGTTGCAAGGTGGGTCTTCCACTAGCCCCCTTGCTCCAGTTGTTTGTGACCTTGACATATGACTTCCCGTTGACTGGGATGCCCTTGGGGGGCTTCTTATCACCTTCGTGTCCAGGTTGAGCCCTATGGTTTCTATCTCGGCTACCACTCCGAGAGGGTCTTTAAGGTGCTCGTTCCCCCGCCCTATTCCCAGTAGGAGTTGGCTGGGGTGCCTCTTGAGCTAGAGATGGGTGCCTTATTGGCAACGGAGGATGCCTTATTGGTGAAGGTGGGGGCCTACCATTGTTGGGCCTGGAAGGTCCAGAATTGGCTTGAACTAGCTCTGGGTTGTTCTTGACAGGCTCGGGGTTATTATTCTGAGCTACAAAGGGAGTTTAGTTATTCCTTGTTCGAGCAGTTACACTCACCGTAGGGTTTCCAGTAGTAGCATTTTGAGTGTTTCTCCTAGGGCAACCGTTGCCGGTATTTTCCCTAGGCCTCGGCTAGGCTTATTGGGCCCTTTGTTTAGCCATTCTGACAGCCGTACTCCCGCGGGGATGCCCTCTTGTAACACCCTGGTTACCCCAAGATAGTTACTATGAACTCTGAACCGTGCTCAACTCGCTAATCGAGTTCTTTGTTTATAAACGTGCATCTAGGTGTTATTAAATAGGTTAAGGTGGAAAACCAATCAAAAGGAAATGATATATTTTATGTCAAACATAAAACTGTTCATGGGCCCATAAAAACGTTTGCAAGTTGTTTACGATACAAAACAGTCATTACAGTGTAAAATTTACAACCCGCCGACCTAAGCTGTAAAAGTAGGGTAAACCCCTAGTTCCTCTGAGAAACCCTTGGCCATGGTGGTCAAGCGACCGCATATGTACACATTGCCACCTATGCTCTCCACTCAAGGCTGGGTGAGCTTTTCTTTCCCTTTACCTGCACCACATAGCACCCATGAGCCAAAGCCCAACAAGAAAACTAAATACTGCATATATATAATATCAAACAATGATCATGATAATCATCCAGGACTTATAGTCCTCAACCGATGAGTGACTGATGTAAAAGTCACTAATGTGGGATTCCGCGCTCTTTACAAATAAGTGATCGAGTCACTAGCTTAAATAGGATAAGTAATTGATGAGCGAGTCACCAATGCCAACCGAATGAGTGACCATGGAGTCACCAGTGTGGGTTCCGTACCCTTAGCCATGTGACGGTACGGTCACCTGGGCCTTATGGCCTTGGCTCTGAGTAACTAGTCATGGAACTAGGTAAGCGCTTTTAGTTTTCATCGAACTTGGGGTCGGTCCGGCATTAATGCTCATGATGAGTCATTCAATGCAGATGTCGATTAGATCTAATCTTTCATCAGCTCTGCGTTCATGACGCTTATGCCGCTCCTGACTCTTAGGTCAGTAACATATGACCAGTGCTCAAAACTACTGTCGAACTTGACTAGTAAGTCACAGTTTCACAGCTAGTTTTGACACCATTGCCGATTCTGACTAGTAAATCAGTGCCATTCACAAGTAAGCAAGATTTGCTAAGCATTTGATATGCAATCAATGTCCAAATTTAAACACTCAACATGCCTCAATTATAACCATGCATGTCTCATATAGGGTGCAATTTTCTTACCTCGGGCTTGAGTGAGAATTAGTAAAAGAATGACCCTTGAGAATGATCTGTCTTTTAGTTCCTTAGCGGTCACCTAGTCATAACCAATCGGAATCCATCAATAAAGTAAATCAATGAAAGGTTCATAATCTAAAACCTCACTCTCGGGATAAATCCCTCACTCTCGAGACTCCCAATCCACCCAAACGGGGTAAATGAACCAATCCCCGAGCCCCAAAAATCATCCCGAGCCCTAAAAATAGGACTTGCTGAAGCTGACCTAGCGCTGGGGCGCTGCTAGGTAGCGCTGGGGTGGGTCCCCAAGTCAGAGAGACCCACCTCCCTGCTCTGCCTAGCGTTGGGGTGCCAGGAGTGGCGCTGGGGCGCCACCTGCAGGACCAGATTTTCTTGGTCTTCTCTTCTGCGACTTCCCCTGAAAACCATGCTTCCAAACCTGCCCCAAACATCATTCAAACATGCCATTTAACCCCAAAACTTCATCCATACCACAACCTCACCAAAACCCTAGTAAACTTACTAAAAAACTTCCATTGATTCCCAACTAATCACTTCAAATTTCTCAACTGAAAACCATTAGAAAATATAGAGTATAACTAAAGTTTCATGGCTGAATTCTTACCTCAAGTTGGATTTGATTCCTCTTCAATGGATGAATTAAAGTTCTAAGCTCCAAACTTTGATTCCCTAGCTTGGTTCTTCAAATTGGGGTTCAAAAATTGAAAAAGAAAAGGAGGAGGAATGATGATCGGATGAGGGAGAAGAGGTACTCTACTTTGGTAAGCTTCTACAGCCCAAATGGTTGATATATATTTTAGGGGTGAAAAGACTATTTTGCCCCTAGGTCAATTAAAGTCTTCTAAAGGCTCCTAAGGTTAAAACCGTCCTTTACCGCCTATTTCGTTAATCATAATTAACACCCTCCAATTCCCATTATTCTTGATCTTCTCAAATACCAATAATTCATATCCCGTTACCCTTTGATTCCCGGCAATGCTCTAATCACCAAATTACCCCGAGACTCACCCCGAGCCCCAAACTTAAACCCGTTATGACCAAACCGCTAACCTGCACCCAAAGATCGTCTAATGCTGAATAGCTCGAACAAATCCACATTATAATGTGGCCTCAACAATAGATCACCACATGCATACAAATATACAATTACGCCCTCAACGAGCCAAATTACCAAAATACTCCTATGATGAAATGTGGACCCACATGCATGTATTTAACATCATATTGTAATATAATTCACATAAACATCCATATAATAGTTTAATGGCATAATAAAACAATTATGGCCCTCCCGGCCTACTAATCCAACCATTAAACTGCATTAGGAATTTTGGGGCATTACACCTCTGGTCCTCTGAGGAGCTACCTATGCCTCAGTGGCTTGCCTAGCTAATTCCTTGTTACGTCGTGTGGCTTCAGCCAACTGTTCTTGCAGTCTGCGATTCTCTAATTCCACAATTGGCACATATCTTTCAGGATTATAGTATAAATCCTCGTCGGGCCTGGGGGTTGGAGCAAGTGGCCCCCTGGAGTCGGATGATGCACTTCCTTCATCTAGGCCATGATCTGCCATAGGCTGCTTCTCAGGCCTTCGCAGGTAGTTCTCAATCTAAGGAGTTCATTCCTCAGGGATTTGTGGCAATGGTCGTCCACTAGTTCTAGGATTGTTCGTAGCAACCATTGATGCTATGCAGGAGGTTTCTGATTAAACAATGCATAAATTTGTTTAATGCTCTCAATGAAAGCACCAAAATTTTGACGCCATTTTTTGTCAACTTAGATATGAAGAACACTAAACAATGTTGCAGAAAAAATAGAATAATTCACAAGTTTTTACATGGTTCAATAGTTAAAATTTGCCTAGTCCACGAGTCGATATTATTTCTCTCAATACTCTCTCAAAGCTTTTCCAGGAAGAAATTTGGCAGAGTATTCTCTAGTACAATCTGTGTGTGACTACAAATGAAATTCCCCAGGCTATTTATAGACCTGGTTGATAGAATATCTTCCCCTTATTTCGAGAAGTTATAATCAATCACTTAAATTTGAAATAAATACAAATAAATGTATTAATTACATAAGATCCCATGATAATAGGGATTTAATATTTGATAACAATAAATCCCTAAGGAATTGGGATTTCCTAACTGTTTCCGCGTGCAAAACGTGTCGCTGAGCTCGATTGTAAGGCTGATGAACTTTTCGAGACCGATCCAAACTTCGAGCTCGTCATTCTAGTCAACCTCCTCCTTATCTAGTGACTTTGCCGAACCCACTCTTTGGAGAAGATCAGTGCCTTCAAGCCTGCAACTTAAGCTCGAACAATGTCACTCATGCTCAAGTGTTAATAACTTACCAGACCTGGAATCATGTCAATTTATACAAGTGTATAGTCAACACTTGTTATTTTCGAGCTTACTCTTTTCGAGCCTACATTTCAAGGCTATTTATTTATTCTAAAAATTTGGGTGTAACAATTAGCATTCTTGCATTCTTGTTACATAAACAATTAGATTTAAAACAATCATGAAAACATAACCATAAGATCCCATACTTCATGCATGCCCAAAAATGCATGCTTGCCTATATACACCACACGTCCAAGCATACTCAAACACATAAAATCATAGAACCTACACGCCTAGGCCATATACACTTCATAGAAAATCCTTTAAAGAACTGCTCAACCCTAATCAATATGCATATTCCCCTTCATGCTCTTATATACATCAAGAAAGTAAATAACAAAAGAGAAGAATGAACATAGACCAAAACCCTATCCCTTAGCCGAAACTCAAACCATATAACACAAGTATACTCTTCAATATATTTCCCATCAAAATCATGGATTCATTTACAAGGACAAGAGTATCCACAACACATATTCATAACCCAAAACCAATATTACAAACCAACATGCTTTTTCCATGAAGACCACTCAAATCAAAAGAACACAACAACACATCAAGTAAAATATAAGGGTACTAGAATCTCCATTACCTCCTTTGATAGAAATCAAAACCCGCAAATAACTATGATCACCCTCTTGATTTCTAGCCTCCAACACCTTATCATCATCACCAAACCATTAGACCAACCAAACCAAAATCTCATATCAAGCAACATAAGGGACTAGAGAATAAACTTACCCTTGTAGGCCGAAACCCTAGGCTAACTCCTCCCTATGCTCTTGTGAGATTAAATCCTAGCATCACCAAACATAGAACCAAGAAGAGGAGGAAAAAATGAAATCATAAACCCAACTCATACCTTAGGGGATTCGAAGCCTCCTCTTCCCTTCTTCTTTCCTTCTTCTTTTCTTCTCTTTTCTCTTCTTTTCTCCTTCTTCCCTCTAGGTCACGGAAGCCACAAGACCCAAATGAGCCTTCAAGCTTCTTTTTTCTTATTTCTATTTAAAGGCCCTAATCACCAAAACCTAGCTAAAGAAAAGGTGATTATCATTTTCCTTTATTTTACCTAAATAAAAAATAAAATCAATTAATAATTGTACTCAGCCAATCAAATCCCTTTGACAATTTACAGAACACTAACTTCTCTCTTTCCTTCATTGGCACACCACACTAATAAGGAAAAGTTTAATTTTCGTAGTTCTAGGATCCTGTCACTTAGGACTCAAATTTGACCCTTATTCGTTACATTTTAGGAAAATTAATATTTCACAAAACTCGTGGATAATTTAATTAGATTTCTAACAGTACAAATTTTTTCTAAATCGAATATATATAGCTCAAGTTATGACTATTTTACTAAGGCTAAGTCTAGGGTTAAAGGAATTAAAAAATGACAACTCTATCCCTTCTTACAATTTGTTTCCAACTTCTTTCTTGTGTGAACACAAGACTTCTAGAGCCTTATCTCTCTTTATTTCTCCCATTATTTTCCTTTTAATTAAATAAAAATAAATAACAAATAAAATGAAAAATCTAGAATAAATGCATGGGGAAACTATTGCATGCTCACCATGCAATCATGCACATGCACACACACAAGTGCTAAGGTGCATTTCTACTAACCATGCACCTTGGTGCATACAACCAAAAATCATTCACTTATAAATTAAAAAATTAAATAAACAATTAACAAAAATAAATTCACATAATTTCTACCAAACAATTCAAGTAATTAAAAATAATTTCCTAACACTTAGCAATTAATAAAAAAAATTAAAGCACAAAATTAATTAAACTTAAAAAAAAATTTGGTGCGCTACATCACCGATGAAAGGTGTTATAAGTTTTGGGAAGAAAGGGAAGTTTAGCCCAAGAATTATAGGTCCATTTGAGATTTTGGATAGAGTAGGGAAAGTTGCGTACCATTTAGCATTGCCCCCAGCACTAGCCAAAACGCGTAACATCTTTCACATTTTGATGTTGCGTAAGTATTTGTTGGATCCCTCTCATGTTCTGAGTTATGAGCCGTTATAGCTGAAGCAAGACCTGAGTTACGATGAACAGCCAGAGCATTTCATCGAAAAGGGAATCAAGGAAATGAGATCCAAAAGGATTCCATTAGTTAAGGTCCTATGGAAGAATAGCATGGAAAGAGAAGCAACATGAGATATGGAGGAAGACATGAGAGAAAGATACCCTGAGGTATTTGGTAAGAAAGAATTTCGAGACGAAATTCCTTTTGAGGAGGGTATATTGTAGCGCACCAAAAGAGCTAATTTTTTTTTGTATTTATTTAAATTAAGAAATGGCTATTCGTATGATTTATATTTGTTTGATAAATTGTTAATTGTAGGATTTTTATTTAATTGGAATGATTATCATTTGAATTACTTGAAAATTATTTGAAATCCTTTCTTTCCTTTTTGGGTGTTGTTTTTCCGTGTGTGTGTATGGTGTCTTGGTGTGTACTTAGCTATGGCCTATAGTGAAGATCAAGACATCAAGTTGAAAATTTGAGAAGTTTCCCTTTAGTTGTGTGAAAAGGGAATAAGGAAAATGACTCTTTCATTTATGAGAGGATAATAAATTTATGAGCTAGAGTGATCTTGTGTGAGTGTGTGTCACGACCAGCCAAGGAAAAAGGGATTTAGTTTATTTTTTTTCTTTATTTATTGATAGGAAAATGAACTTAATTGCGAGAAATGAGGAATAGGCAATCAATCAAACACAATTTGGGGACCAAGAACACTAGGGTTCGACTAAGGTGTGCATAAGAATAGGTTTCCTTTACTTTCCTCTCCCATGTTTCTTCTTCTTTCTCTCATCACCTTGGAGGCCGCCCAACACCATAGAGAGAACTTGTGTCTCCCTATGTTCTTGCCATTAACACAAGGGGTGCTAGGGTTCATGAGTTTCAAAGAGTCAAGGTAAGGTGATTATCCTCATACTTTTCCATTATCTCAATCTCTTCTTCTATGTTTTGAGCCAATAATATTTTGGGGATTCTTTGAACTAGGATCTTTGTGGTGGTTCTAGCAAGAGGTTCACGAGTTTTGCCCTTATAATGAAGCTGAACACTAAGCCAAGAGGGTTAGGCTCTCGAAATTGGAAGAGGTATAATGGTAGATGTTGTTTTCTTATTTCTTTCCTTCTCCTTACTTTTCCTTCCAAGATTTTTAAGATCCGGATACTTGGGGTATCTCACTTTCTATGTTCTTGTGATAAGTGGTGAGGGTGTCAAGAGACACGATTCTAAAGTTCTTGGCTAAGCAAGTTTATTGAGAGGTTTGTGATATTGTTCATGGTTGTTTGGATAATTTTTTTTCGACTCCCTATACATGTTGATGATTTGTTCCCCATGTCTCTATATTTTATTTTCTTGATTCGAAGGAACATGCTAAGGTTATATGGGTAGTACATGCATGAGTATTTTCCATGAACAAATTCATTTATGTATATGTAATTACACATGTAGGAATTATTTTATTTTAGTTAATGTCCTATCAACTTGTTTGTGAATTTGGAAGATAGGAGCATATTAGGATTCCATGAAAATCCTCTAGAGTATTGATTACTTTTTTTGTTATTGTTGATAAATTAATATTGGATTATTGTTATTCTTAAAATCATAATGTTTTGGGTTATTAAAAGTGCAAGTTGGGAGTAGAAGCATGTACTAGGGTTTTCAGCCTAGGGTGTATTGCCATGTTCTATGTGTTATCCCTCAAAAATCTAGGGATGACGTGGCAAATGAGAAAGCAACACGTGGCATCACAAATCAGGGAAAAACAACAAAGCATTGAAAAAAGATCGATGAGCAAAAAAGATAGGTTTAGGACCTAGAGGAAGTCGACCAGGCCTAAACCCCCTTGGGGTGGTCGACCCACCCTATCCTTCATAGGGTGGTCGGCCTACACTCCCAAAGACACTTCACTGGATAAAACTCACGCTCATTCAAACTGAGATCAACAAGCCTAGCACCCAGAGGGTCATCAGGCCTAGCACCTAGATGGTCATCAGGCCTAGCACCCAGAAGATCAATAGGCCTAGCACCTAGAGGGTCATCAGACCTAGCATCCAGAAGATTAGCAGGCCTAGCACCCAAGCTCTAAAGGGTGGTCGAGTGATATCGCCCAATAAACTCCTAAGCGGTCGCAGTAGTAATCAGGCTATGTCGTATCCACAGAGAGGCAAACACAACTAAAGATTTGATTAGTAAATAAAAGATAAAAATAAAGTATAATTTAAGAAATGGATTTTGTGAAAGTAAAAGGATAGATTAGGGAAAGCGATCAAATAAAGAGCTTGACAAGGTAGAGATGCAGTGCTGTAAAACCTATTATAATATTGATATTAATTCAAAACACAGTTGCAATTCTACACCATTAATTGCAACTGGAAGATGTATATGTTAAAAACACAAATTAAATAATCTAGATTAAATTGAATCTAACTCCTAATTTTATAGCATATCATATTATATATCCAAGAGCGAAAAAATACTACTGGCAGAAAGCAGTAAAAGACATACAATATAACAAATATACTAAAATAAATTAACAATCTAAGTTACATAAGAAAAGCATGACTGAACTTATGTAAAAGATGCTAAATAATTTTAGAAAAGAAATTAGAAGATGAGAAACAAAATAATTAATGAGATATGAAAATGAAGTATAAGAAGAATCAATATCACTATTGAGAATGAGAAGTACAACAACTACACTCTAATCTCACCAATATTTCTAAAATAATTCACTCATTTTTGTCACCTAAAACAAGCAAAATTAAACTAGAAATAAGAAAAGAAACAAAATAACAAAGTGTCTTTTTCCACTCTAAAATCTGATCTTTTTACACTAGTTTTGGTTCTCTATTTATAGAGAAACTTTTGCTAAAGTGGGTATTTTCGTGCATTAAAAAGTGGAGAAAGTGGCCTCAAAATCTGATGCAAAATGGGACAAGTGGGACATGTGTCGGCCTCGGATTGGCTTTGGAAAAGGCTGCAGGTGGAGTGGGGGACACAGTCAGAACGTGGCAGGCTAAGTGGTCGGGCGCGTGGGGAGCAGCTGGGTGACGTGGCGCTATCTTGTTGGCTCGGCAGGCGGCATGGTGGGTCGTGGCGTCAGGTGGCAGGTGTGTGATAGGCGGCGGCGTGGCTCGACTTTGGCGTGGCTTGATTGGAGGCGTGGCTCGGCTTTGGTGGCTTGGATGTGTCAGACTTAATGGTTTTAGGCTTGATTTGCACTTGGGCTTTCTTACAATTTTGTCAAAAATGTCACTTTGTTTCAATCTTTCTTCAATTATATATTCTTTTGTTCTTCTTTCTTTTTCTTTGTGTCAAAATACATTTTATTTCCTGAAAATTAAACACAAATTAAATTAAAATTAATATTTTTAAATATAAAATATATTACAATAAATCCATGAAAATATTAATTAAGGCTTAATTAATTTTAAACTTTAAAACTATAAAATGATATTTTTGAGTACTAATCATCAAGCCTAGCACCTAAGTCTCATAAACTAATCAAGACTTAGCATTTTCTCGAAGGTGTCAATCATGCATTATCAACCACGATCCAGAGAAACAAAGAGAAGATCCCACAATCTCATAATCATGGGAAGGTGGACACGTATCTCCACTCACAATGATCGTGTACCAAACCACGATCTCCAGTACTACTGATCATGTAATAGTCCCTGGATACTATAAATAAAGGACTCAAGGCTTCATAAAGGGGACTTTTTGGGACTCTTTTTTCCCTAGGAGGACTCTTTTTCTGGACTTTTTGGATGAATTTGTGAGGAGTGAGCTCTGAGGTGATTTTTGCAATTGTCTATCGAGTGATTCAATACTAAATACTAACTGGATTAGGTTATTACTGTTCAAAAGAACAGGGCTGAACCACTATAAATTTATGTGTGTTTATTTAAGATATTTGTACTCTGTCGTATATTAGATTCATTCTGTTCAAAAGGTGTCGTATATTGTACATACGACTGTTGGCCAATTTCACAGGTCAACACTATGGATGTTGTCATTTTTGTGTTATTGGTACTTCTTCTCATTTAAAGGACTTGATAGATTTTAAAAAATTATTTTGATGGGAGAACATGTGCATTCAGCTTTATGTGATGATATGGTTTATGGTAGTTTGATTTTTTTGTTGTTGTTAGTCTTGCAAGCTAAATGTAAATTTTAAGGTGTGTCAAGTGTAGGAGAATGTTAGGTGATTTTATGCTTGCTATTTTTATTTTATTTTAATGATAAATCAAAGATTCTAAAATGCATGAGTAATGTCTCAAAATGATATTTTTGATTTTATATAAGTAATGGGCATTTTATTTCACATGATGATAAGTTTTTATTCAAATAATTAACATGCAGTTTTTTATTTAATTTGTGAAAGAAAGTATAGTTTTAATCCAAGTTGTGATTTTAATTAAATAAATAGTTGCTGGAATTTTTGGTTAATAGTAAGAAAAATCTTTTAAATGAGATGAGTAAAACTAGTGCATCAAATAAATTAAACCCTAAGCTATATATATATTTATATGATGAATGTGGTATTCTCAAAATGTAAATATGTATTTTTTACACTATTATTTATGTGCAGTTTTTTTTTATATTTAAAATGTGAAAAAGATTATGGTTTAAATTTATTTGTGATTGTTAAACAAATTATTAGTTGCTAAAACTTTGAGTTATTAAGATAAAATGATTATTTGATTTAAGATGAATAAGTACTACACCCCAATAAATTAAGTCTTAAATAATATTAATGAAAATGTAATTTTTCACATTTTATTTATGAATTTTCACCTTTAAAAACATACCGTTTCTTTTAGAGATTACTAACATTATTTTCTAAAGAAAACAAGAAACTTATTTAGTTATTTTAATAGCTACAAATTTTAGCACATTTTTATGCTATTTAAATAATAAATGGAATTACTATTGCATAAGAAATTATAAAATGCTTAATGGAATATTTTATAAGGTAAATATGTTGTATTAAAATTTGTATAACAAATGTTGGGATTTAAAGAAACAATTCATGGTAAATAAAGAATGATGCTGAATTTTGTTTGAAAAGGCAAGAAATAAGCATGTAGGAATTGTCGTTTTAAACGTTGAATTTTAAGAACGCTCCCACGTATGCATGTCACTTGCAAATGCATTTTTATGTTCAAATATATGCATTTTAATAGGTAGAATTAGCATTATTCTTTTATAATTTTATGTGAAAATATTGTATGTTATAAATTATAGGGCAACTTGTGCCACGTGTGCATGGCCCATGTACACGTGGGGTATGTATGTTGGGCATGAGTAGTCTTATGTGATTCTAAGAGATGAACGTTTAATTATTATTATAGGCTCGTTGTGACGTATTCTCATTTTTGCTTTTCTCGAATCTGAGGTAAGGAAGTTAGGTAGAATTTCTATGTTTATGCTATGAAGTTGTAAGACTTGTATGTTACAAGAAATAATGTGTTATGTAAATGATGATTGTATGTTTTGATGATAAACCAAGTGATATGAAAAAGTAGAATTCTATCTTGATATGATGATGCAACATGTGTTTCTTTGTTTTGATGTGAACTGGATTACATGTATTTGTATGATGAACGAAAAGAGAAGGTTGCTAACGTGTTGAACTCAACGCAACAAATGAGTTACTAAGGATATGGCGTAACTCAAATGGCTGACACAGCGAGGTTATTCAAGGACTTGAGATCCTGTTTATCTCATAGATGAGGTTTTACTAGCCCAGTTATACTGGTTACCTCAAAGATGTGACATGGAAAACAGAGATGCCATGATTACAAAGAGTATGCTTATGTTGTATGAATGTGATGTATGGCTATGTTTTCATTTATGATTATGAAAGATGAGTATGATAATGTTATGAACCATCATGTTATTTTATACATGTCTTTATTGTCTTTTCTTTGATTTTGTTGTACTTTCTTACTGGGCTTTTAGCTCACCCCCTTACTTTCCCCCTTTCAGGTAATAAATAAGGTTTCTCTCTGACACGCGCTGTGATTTGGGGAGTTCCGACATTTGAGTGTGTATGGTGTGGGGGTTTCCTTTGAACGAATAAATGATCAATATAAGCGTCAAGACTTAAAGAAACTATGTTATGGATTCTTAATTTTACATATGCCAGTGGAACTTATAAATTTATTTTCTTTAGACATTGCATAAGAATACTTTATTTTTATTTTAAATTATTGGGTCCAAACATGCATGTTTTATCAAGGCCCCACTGAGTTTACCTTTTAAGTGGTATTTTTCTAATTATCTATGAGATAAGTGACGTCTTTACAAAGTGATAGAATTAGGGTGTTTTACAGTTATGATTATGAATATGACACAATTTGAGATTATGATATGATATGATTATGAAATTGATATGATATTGTTATGTTATGAGTTTTATGATACGTTTGTAGTTTTTCCTTGTTATTTTTTGAAATTGTTGCATTTGTTTGTACATCCTTACTTGTAAAGAACGCCCTAGACTAATACTTACAAAACATTCGCATAACATAGTTTATAAAAGAATACCACTCATTATCAAAGTCTCAGTGGGGACTTGCTTAAAACCATGCAAGTTGGCGCCATAAGTTTTAAAAGAAAACATAGATTTTTATGCAAAGTTCAAAGAAACAAAAATTAAATAACTGAGTCCCACTGATAATTTAGGAAAGTCTCTTAAAAACAAAACATAATTTAAATGGCGTTCTACGATGATCGTTTTTCCGTCCATAGGATTACCCCACGCCATACACCCCATGATGATAGAACTCCTCACGTCACCACGCGTGCCATAAAGAAATCCTATTTGCTACCTGGAAGGAAAGTAAGGGGGGTGAGTTAAAAACCCAGTAAGGAAGTACAAACAATAAGCAAGTAAGAATACAACAATACAAACACTAACGTTCATCTGAAACATCATGGCATATCATAACATAATCGTAACATATCATCATTGCATATCATAACGTAATTGTAACATATCATCATTTGCATATCATAACATAATCGTAACATATCATCATTTCACAATCATACATCATACATGATGAGCATGGCTCGCTAGTTGTCCATGTCACCCTATGAGGTAAACAGGAGTCTCTGGTCCTTGAATAACCTCGGCGCGTCCGCCCTAAGAGTTACGTCTTTAGCTATAGTAACTCGTTCGATGTATCTAACATCGTAATTTGTTTGATGTATCTAACATCGTAATTTGTTTGATGTATCTAACATCGTAACTTGTTTGATGTATCTAACATCGTAACTTGTTTGATGTATCTAACATCCATACACATATCATATTCAACATATCATCACATTATGGCATTCATATTTCATAACAATTCATTCATACAACAGTCTTACCATTCATAGCATAAAATCATAGAATCTATCTAACTTCCTTACCTCAGGTCCAAGCTAAGAAATTTTCACAATCTTTCAACGAGCCTATATCATAATCAAAACAACGTTTCTTAGGTTCATAAAATTACTATTTGCCCTTCCATACAACTCATGTGTGCATGGGCCATGCACACATAATAACAGTTACACATAACACACAATTATTCTTAACTACACATAAAGCCATAAAAGAATAATGCTCATTTTAACTATTTTACATGCAGGATCTTTTTATAAAAACTACATAGTTGAATAATAAACATAATTTTGGACGTAAAAGTGGATTTGCATGTGACATGCATACGTGAGAACATTGCGTAATAGAGACGCTTTAAAAACGATAATTCTACATTTCTTACTTTTATTGTTTAAAATAATAGACATATAACATGCTGTATTTTTCTTAAAATTTCTAAGTTGATTAAATTTCTCAAAATATTATTTTATTTTATAAAATAATTTGATTTAGCTTAAAAAATAAAATATGTGACAATTTCATTCATTAATCTCAAATTACAAAGAACTAACCAAAAACTTGGAATGAATTAAAATACCTATTTTTAATATGTTTCTTTAGAAAAATAAATTTTATCATTGTGTTACATAAATGATGTGAGAAAATATATTTTTAAGTGTGGAAAATATATTTTTATTTAAATTATTTAAGACTTAGTTTTGTGTAACATAAATCCATATGTGACAATTAAATAACCATTTTTAAACCAAACTTTCAGCCACTATTTATTTTCTTCAAAAATCACAAATAAATAGAATTTAAATATTTTTCTCAATCAAAATAAAGGAAAATCATAACTTATCAAAATATGCATTCATACCATTTTTCAATATTACCATAACTTAGGATAATAATTTGTTCCAAAAACTCATCAAATTTATTTTAGTGAAACTCACTTCACATTTTCTTACAAAGATTCCAGCAACTATTTTTATCTTTAAAAATCACCATATTCAATTTAAAAACTCATATTTTCTCAAAAATTCAATAAAAACTCTGTAGGTAATTATTTGAGTAAAATATCATTTTAATGGGACTTAAAATACCCCTTTTAATTTCATAAAATTAACATAACATCAAGGACATTACTTATACATGCAAATCATTTTTTTTATCAAACTTTTACCCAATTATTTACAAAAATCAGCAAGCTTAATTTCTCATGAGATTCATCTTTTATCCCAAAAATTTCACATAAAATCATACATGTCTAAGATCTCATCATACTCTTATCATATACATAATTCTAAGAATATTACTAACATATTCACATGAAATCTTATAAAACCCATTTTTCTATGAATCTACACATGAAATCCAACAACAATAACAATGGCAAATAACATACATAAATTCACAAACACCATATTTCATATACATGCCTTTATAATAACCCTAACATATTTCTATCATTCCTCATTTTATGCATATCAAGATTCATTGGTACAAAAATCACATACTTCTTATCATATTTCTAAATTCGTCATTTGCCATTTTACATAAATCAAAGATTTAAAAAAAAATAACCATAGCAATATAAACATAAAATATAACCTCATATAAACCCTATCAAATCCATTTTCTCAATCATACCCATGAGCCCTTTTTAAACAAAACATATTCTCTTAAAAATACAAATCATAATCATCAATCCTACAATAATCAAACCATTAGCATCACCATCAACAACCTCAAAGATAAACCCATCAAAACCAATATATAGGCTAAGAAAGACCATTACCTCTCTTGATTGTAAAATCAAGAACACAATATGATCAACACCCAAACTTCACACCCCTTGTTCAAGCCTAGGGTTTTATTTTTGAAAACCACCATGAGGAGGAGAAAGAATCCAATCACACACACAACAAATAAACAAAGTCAATATCATATAATCAAGAAAAAGAGATTAGACAAACAAAAATACAAGAAAACATACTCTAGACTTGGTTCCTCTTCACCTTCTTCTTCTTTCTTCCTTTCTTTCTTCTTCTCCCTCTCTCTCTACACGACACTCTCTCACTCTCTCTCTCTCTCTCTCTCTCTAGGTCACGGCAGCCACAAGAAATGCTCCTCTCTTCCTTTCCTTTCCCCTTTATTCAACTCTCTCAATAAAGCCTCACCAACGCAAAATGGTAAGTTTCCTATTTCTATTTTATTTTCTTATTATTTTCTTTTATGATAATATATATAAGGAATAAAGGGTGATCACATCCTATCCTAAAATAGATAGTTTCTTCCAATATTTGATTTTATTGCCTTAGAAAAATAAATAGAAAAATCAATCCCTTTCCCACTACACACTACACACTACACGTCCAAGCACCTTCCTTTCCCTTTTCTTTTTATTTTTTTCTTTTCTTTTTTTTATTAACTAAAATAAATCCAATAAAGGAAAGAGTGTGTAGAAAATCTACACATGTGCACCCTATTACCATATACTAGCACACACTAAAACACTAGGGTGCATCACTATCTACCATGCACCTTAGTGCATTCAACCATAACTCACATAATTACCTCAATTGTCACACTTATTTAAAATGTAACACTAATAGTAAAATAAACATGTTACACAATTATTCACTTATTAAATTAATTAGCCAAACAAACAATTAACAAATTTAAATTCAAAAGATTATACCAAACAATTCTAACAATTAAATAAAATAATAAACAATCAAATAAAACAAACAACAACTAAATAAAATAAACAACATTTAAATAAAAAAATTCATCACACTTAACATTTAAATAAAATAAAACACAAAATTTAAATAATCTAAAAAAAAAAAATTTGGTGCACTACATTACTGGATTTTTAGCTCACCCCCTTACTTTCCTCCTTTCAGGGAGGCAGTAGGGCTTCTCATTGCCACACACAATGATGTGGGAAGTTCCAATGTCTCAGCATGTATGACGCGGGGTGTCCTATGAGAGATTAACGATCAAGATGAGCATCAAGAAAGATTATGAAATTATATGTTATGGTTTATGTTTTATTTACGTTAGTGAAACTTATTACTTTTATTTTTATTTTCAAAGACTGCCATAAAGACATTGCATTTTTATTTTAAAACCATTGGGTTCAAATTGCATGTTTTATCAAGGCCCCACTGAACCTTTTCTCTAAAATGGTATTTTTCCTAATAAATATGAGTTGAGCAACATTTTTATAAAGTAATAGATTAGGGCGTTCTTACAAGACTTGATCACTCTCTCAAATCTCTAACCTCTTCCTCTAGCTTTCAAGAATCTTAACTTTTATCCAAGAAACTCATAAAGAAAGTGCTTGACTTTGTGAGTTTAAGGCTTCTTCAATCCCAATTCCCATTTCCTCTTAGAAAAAGCCTCAAGTGTCAATTATGGGCTAGGAAATAGAGAATTAGGAGAGTGATACAAACCGTGTATAAGTCTTTGGTTGTATTTTCTCAAGGAAGAAGAAGAAATTCAAAGTGGTGGATTCAACAAGGGTTTTGACACAACATCAAGGTTGAAGAAGTGAGTTCCAATACTAGGGTTTGCATCATCATTCTCAATCTTTCTTTGGTCTATGCCAAGCATAATTTTGTGTAGATTCTAGATATTGTGGTGGTGTAATCTCACTCTCCCCCAACAGGTATGACACTTGTGCCACCATTCATGTATCTTATGATAGAGAGATCTTCAAAACCTTTGAAGAGTCAAAGGATGGCCATGAGATCCAAATGGGTAATGAGCATAGATCCAAGGTGTTGGGAAAGGGGAACGTTGATCTCTACTTCACATCCAGATATGAGTAGGAATCTTGTGAGTGGGAACTTGTTGAACAAACTAGGCTTCAAAGCGATGTTTGAGTCTAGAAAGCCAATTTTATCCAAGGGGAATTAGTTTGTGGGGATAGGGTATTTGTGTGATGGAATGATAAAATTGTGTACCAAAGACTCAAGTTTTGATAATAATGCATGCTCTTCTTCATCTTATATGCTCAGCTTTGATTCTATTACTTTGTGGCATAATAGACTTGCTTATATAAGATATCATACTAGGTATTAAAGTGAGAACAGATGTAGATGGGTATGCCTTAGGTCAAGCTCATTATGTTGAGAAAATGCTTGACAAGTATGGTCATCTTAATATCAAAGAGGCAAACACACCCTTTGATTCAAGTCTAAAGCTTGAAAAGAATGAAGGGATAGCGGTGGCTCAACTAGAGTATGCAAGAGAAACTGGGAGTTTGATGTATGCCGCACATTGTACTAGAGCAAATATTGCCTTTCTGGTTAGTAAACTAAGTAGGTTTACTAGCAATCCAAGTATCATACATTGGAAGGTCGTGGAAAGAGTATTTGGATACCTTAAAAGGACCAATGAGTTATGCCTCCAATATTCTAAGTTTCCTAAGATACTTAAGGGATATTCCGCCATAAGTTGGATATCTGGTGTAGGAGATGATCTCTCCACAATCGGTTGGGTGTTCATCCTTGGTGGGGGTGTCGTTTCTTAGGGATCTAAGAAACAAACATGTATATGTCACTCAACCATGGAGTCTAAATTTGTAGCTCTAGCGACAATTGGCAAAGAGGTCGAGTTGCTAAGAGATCTCATGATGGAGATACCGAAAATTGTAGTTGATGTATCAATGATTTTGATACATTGTGAAAATTAAGCCACTTCTATTAGAGCCTACAACAAGATATATAATGGGAAGTCTAGACATATAAGTCCAATGCATGATTATGTGAGGGAATTGATTGATAAGAGTGTCATATCAATTTCATATGTCAAATCTTGTGAGAACGTGGTGGATCCATTTACCAAACCTCTAGGGAGAGATTTGGTGAGTTTCACAAATAGAGGGATGAGACTAAAACTCCTTGACCAATAGATTCTCCAATGATGGCAACCCAACTCAAAACTTGTATACATCAAGTGTAGAGTTCAATGGGTAAGAACAAGTCAGTGATAACGAAATAGTTACAACATTAATGACTTAAAAGTCCCATCTAGGATGAGTTAATGTTTGTTGCTACCATGCATGAGGGTTAAGCCATAGTCTTTTAATGAAATTTAGTTGAAGAGCAACAAGCGTCTCTAAAGGTAGCAAAGATGTTGTAAGAATTTCACCTATGTGAACTAGAGGTGGTGCCGTCTCTCAAGAGAGTAAGAGTTTTCTCTCCGGATGGTTCATGAATGGATCAAGCAAAACGCCATAATAGTGCTAAGCGTAAAAGTGGGAAATAAATTAGTAATTAGGTAGAGGTGTGTGAGACATTATCAGTTTTTATCACTAGGAATGTTGGGTTCAATCTTGTAAGAATACCTTACCATTTAGGTATAAACTTTGTAGTGTTTTCACTAAGAAAAAGTTTGAAACTCTGTTTTGTAAGATTACCAGCTGAATTTAACAAACAATATAATTAATGCGGAATAGTTAAAAAATTGTTTGAACATACAAATATTCTGATGTATCAAGACAGATTGCTGATGAATCAGAATATATGAACAGAAAGTAAATAAACTAAAAGTAACGTGACATAAGAAGTTTTTACGTGGTTCAGAAATCCTAGTCCACGGGGCCACGCCCAGAGATAAAATCAATTAGTAAAGTCTCAAGAATACAATAAGCAATTGAATTATACAAGTTTAGACTGCCTCTAAATCCTTGTCTCAACCTTGAAGTACTCCACTTTAATAATCTGATTTTGATAAACACAAAGAACATGAAATCCCTTATGAACTTGATAAGTGCTCGCTTCCTCCCAAAGTGAGACTTATGGAAATCTTCTCCAGAAGATTGTATGTCACGTTCACAAGCTTTATGACCTGCTTAAGAATAAACAACAAAAATCGAAACAAACAAACAAAGTGATAGTTGAACAAAGATTACTCTTTACATATAAAAGAACTCTTCAAAATATAAAACGTTAGAGTGGTGAAGAGATAAGATTAGTTGCTGCTTAGGTCTGTATTTATAGAGTTTAGGAAACCCTAAGCCACCCAATCTCGTTTATGGTCCCAATCAGACCAAATCAGGAAGTTACTCAAAATAGCTTCCAATTACATTAACTGCAGGATTTTCTAAATGAGACAGAGAATCATTCTGCAGCATTAGGAAAATGGACGAACCTGGATTTAAATCCCAACCAGGTTCATTTCAAAATTTCATTCATTGGGTACAAAGCATCATTCAATTTCCTCTTTTTAAACCAAATAAAATCAAGAAAATATGCAGAGAATAATTATATAATACACATACTTATTATAGACAAGGTTGCCATAAATAAATAAGGAAACTTGACTATATATAAAATGCACTTAATAAATAATTTATTCTTACCAAAAAGAGACACATTCCACTTACATACCCAATATATAATTTAAAAAATACCAATTAAATAATAAAATATATTTATTAAAAATGTTAACCAAAATAGGATTTTACAATTCAAAATCAAAAGGTACTTTATTTTTAGCACTAATATTGTTTGGCTAAAGGAATGAGTATGTATTTAACCAAGTGAGGGAATATTATGATTGGTTAAGTACATGGTAAAATTGGTTAGGCGCGAAGAGGTGTAAAAATCATAACGATTTTGTTCGTATTAAAAATGTAAATCAGAGTTACGTAGCGGAATGAGTTTTTAAAAATTTATTAATACCAGCCAGGATCATACATATATAGATATATTAAATCACATGCAAATAGGTTAGATATTACCTCTTAAAGCCTATCAAGTATCCACAAATCTTTTTGTGTAAATCAGCGATCTTCCAATCTAGACTCTGAAAGCTCACACCTTGATCTTCCAGACCAATCCTCAAACACACAAGGATGTGTGTGGGCACATAGGATTCAAAATGTTGATTTAGGACTCTTTAGATGTACTCAACATATGACATCTAGAGAGGTTTGATAGAGAGAAGATGTATTGAATTGTATTTCAAGTTTAGAAAAACTATTGCTTTCTTTTTAGAGAGAGAGTCTGAAAGTCAAATGGAAACCACCTCTTGAAAAGTATCGCTTCTTTTCAGGTTTATAAAGATAATTAACTAATTTAATTAATATTCATTTTATTTAAAATAAAACTGATTAGTTATAACCTATTTAATTATTCAATTTAAATCATATTTAAAGAATAATTAAATAAATAAATTATTTGAAATTCAAAATTCAAATCCCAGGGATAGGAAATCCCAGTGTGTGACGCCCCACTCATTGTACAGTGAGTGTGTTGACCACACCATTAGAGTTATCTCTAACTTTCTCATTTGTTTGTTTAATTAATATTTTAGACAATATATTTATCTCAAAATAAATATCAGTTAATTCAAAATTTACTTTATCTTAAAATATCAGTTTTAAATAAATAAATATCTTATTCTAAATAAGATAATTATTAATCTCTCTTTTTATATTAATCCAAACATGATTGATATTCATTTTAACATATGTTTTTTCAAAATAAAAACTATATAGTTAAATAATTAATTAATTCACAATTAATAAATTACTCATAAATATCACATAATTATTTTCTTCCCTGGAAAATTAATTCCTTTGCAATTAAGTCATTCTCTCTACAAATCCTTCTTTTGACATCCTTACCCTTAATAGTGTAGGACAAAGGTGATGTGGGGACCATGGACCTACAATAAATCAAATTATTAATCAAACTCTTTAATCTAATAATCTTATTTATTAATTCCATGATTACTTCACTATAGATATGTAATTGCACACTAAGTATTTATAGAATTATATATACAGAGTTTTCTCTTGTAGTCCATTGATATAATCAATAAATGTAGTTTTGTCATCCATTTATTGTTTTTTTAATTAGAGTTGGCCAAGATTACCCTTTTACTCTTCTAATTACCTCTTGATCCTTAAGTACCATTAATTCACTAGCGAATAATTAATCTATAATCAAATTATAGATTTGACTTAATAACTATTCAGTTCCAGAATTAACCCTTAAGGGAACCAATATTCAATTCGTTAGGAAAGTATGAATTCCATTATTGTAAATAATTTTCCCTGTCATTCATGATATTGAATCTCCAAAACAAAATTCATTAGCCTCATTATATTAAGAAACCTTAACAAGTGAATCAAAAGATCCAACAAACACAAATAGGAGCCATGAATACTCAGGATTTAAACTGATCCACAACTGATCATCTATTATGATAAGAATTAAATCTTTATAATGGAAAGTTTATAAAGAATTAATTCTCATCGGTCCTGTCATATATAATCTCTATTATATACAACACCTTTACTAAGATGTCTATCCACATCAGTAAACCGAATCTAGATCACTTGCATCTCGTAACCTTAGTAAACCACACTCGTAACCATTCATTAAAGATTCCTTACATTAATAAGTTACTGACTATTTTATTCATTATATATGATCTTAATTCTCTCATACTAATACAATATCAAATTCTTAGAATGAATAAGAAATTTTCTTGATATTATTATATAATTAATTCAAACAATAATTATAACATTCAAATATAATAAAATTGTACTTTTATTTAATACAATAAAATTTCTTTACATTATTTCAGGACATTAATCCTAACAATCTCCCACTTGCCCTCAAAGTAAGTAAGGCATCTCCCTTAATCTCATGTTGCATACATGACCCATAAACAATTTTGCAAGAAGTGTCTTGGTTAGCAGGTCTGCCAAGTTCTGTTTCGAAGCTATCTTCATAACAGTCACATCACCTCTGTGCACATTCTCTCTAACCAGATGATATTTCCTTTTTATATGCTTTCCTCTCTTGTGGCTTCTAGGTTCCTTGGAATTTACTACTGCTCCATTCTTATCATAGTACAAGATTAGTGGCTTATCAATATCTGGAACTACTTCCAGATCAGTGTAGAACTTCCTAAACCAAACCGCTTCCTTAGTTGCTTCACAAGCCGCTATATACTCAACTTCCATAGTTGAATCTGCAATACTAGATTGTTTAATACTTCTTCAGACTATAGATCCTCCACCAAGAGTGAATACTGATCCAGACGTCGACTTACGACTGTCTTTGTCTGATTGGAAATCAGAATTAGTGTATCCAGTAGGATTTAACTCACCCCCTGAATATACAAGAATATAATATCTTATTATTCTAAGATACTTGAGAAAGTGCTTTACTAAAATCCAGTGTTGCAAACCTAGATTTGATTGATAACGACTCACAATCCCTATTGCATAGCATTTGCTAGGCCTAGTACACAACATATCATTCATAAGACTCCCAACTGCTGAAGCATATGGATACTTTCTCATGTCCTCTTCCTTTTGAGGTGTCTTTGGACATTTCTCTTTAGAAAGAATTATTCCATGTCTAGACGGTAACCGACCTATATTGGAATTCTCCACAGAGAACCTTTCAAGCACCTTATCTATATAATTTGTAATATTCGTTTTCCTGGAATGAAAATTTCGTAAGTTTGCCACTGAATGCATTTTTTTTTTCTTTTTCTCATTTGATGGAGTATTAGATATGTATAGTTTCCAATGACAATAAAATTTATAATCTCACATGTTTGAATATTTGGAATGATAGTTGAATTTTCAGCATGAGTATAATGCCTAGTAAATAATTAACGATTCGAGTTAAGTTATTATTTATTTACTTGAATATTATTATTATGGACATAATAATAATATGTGATAACTCTTGAATAAAGAGTTATTTCATGTGCTTTTGAACTTATAATTGTGGAAAAATCGTGGGTAATGTTAGTTTATTTTTAGTTTTTGTTGCTAGCTTTGGTGTTTTTATGATCTTAGTTAAGTTTAGTTATTTTTTGTAGTTTTTAATAGCTAACATGAGATAATAGTTTCATGGATAGATATTTTTACAAATAATGAACTAACATGTGAAACTATCTAAGTTGAATTTTGATGGCTGAATTAGCAGGTTTGCAGTAGCAAAGCAGATTTTGATGAAGTATTTTGTTCAGGTAGCATTTGGACACCTAGGCGTACTTGGAAAGTCAATGGGTGAGCTGGAATAGTGGCTGAGGTGGCAAGTACAAAAAGCATGAGTAAAAAAATTAGAGTAAATGTCAAAAGAAAAGAGGAGACCCACGTACATACCAAAAAGGAGGGGCAATATTGTACTTACATGGCCAAATTGGGAAACCTAGATTATACTAAGAGATGGTCAGCCGCATATTGAGGGGGAACAACCATTTTTGAAAAAAAAAACAGTAAGAAAGAAGGAAGGAAAACCCAAGAATCAACCAAGAAAGAAGGAGGACGAAAAAGAGAAGCTCAAGCATCATTTTGATTTGTTATTTCTTCTCTTTCTAAACTTCATTTTATATGTCCTAGTTGATTTCTACTCTGAATATTTATGGGCTGTATAGATTGTGGATTAATGTTTCTTAACTCAACCATGAACTAATTTTTGTGTGGGTTGAATTGTTGATGAACCCTATGTTATAGTGTAGTAAATTCTTGCACCTTATTTTAGTGAAATCTCTCTTTTTCATTCAAGTGTGCTTATTATTAATCTCTTGTTGTTGTTTGGCCAGCAATGGCAAGATATTTAATTATGTTTAATGCTGGAAAGATTAAATGTAATGGGAAGAACTTGGATGACACAAGTCATAATCTAGGATAGATTATGTTAGTAAGTAACATAGGGATGTGTTATTTTCCTTGTGTAACTTTTGAGAATTGAACCTTGAATTGCATTCTGAAATCTGATTTGGCATAGGAATATGTTTAATTAGGTAAAAGAATTAATATCATAAAATTTGGGAAAGTTTTATGAATGTTTGTTGAATTCTTGTTAACTTGAGAGTTTTGCTAAAATATTGATGACACAATCTGTTCAGGATAACTAACATAGGGAGAATTAATGATTCAAGTCCATTTTACAATCCACATATTTGTTTCAAATTTCCTTGTTTAAGTTCAGTTTTATTTTCAGTATTTTTATCTCTCTAATATTTCATTTAGCTTATAAACAACCCATTTGATTATTAATACTCTTAAGTTGTTTAGTAATTATTTTGCCTATTTTTTCTATTTTGCAATCCTTGTGGAGACGATCTACTTATCACTGTATTACTTGTGTGATTACGTGCACTTGCATATTTAAATCAAATAATAATTTTCACAACAAGTTTTTGGTGTCGTTGCCGGGGATTGGAACTAGAAATTTGTGTAATATCAATTACTTGCAATTTATTTTTTTTCTTTGTTGTTCTAACCTTGTTTGCTTGCTCTTGTGTTTTCTCAGGTGATCTACTGTATGAATGAGGAAGAAGACATTGAACTAGCTCCTATTGACCCTGAGATTGAATGAACAGTTAGAAGAAGACTAAGGGAACAATGGGCTCAAATTCACCTTGCTATGGCTCAAGAAGGTGAAGGGGTTGAGGAAATTAGAGCTCAACCCATGCTTAATGCGACTGAGGGAGTTGTTAATGAAGCAGCCAATGCTAATAATGTCGCTAACGCGATTGCGGTGGCCAATGATAGAGAGAGAGCCATAAGGGAGTAAGATGCCCCAATGTTTAATGAGCTGAATCCTAGTATTGTTAGGTCCGAAATTCAAGCTGCTCAGTTTAAGTTGAAGCCCATGATGTTCCAAATGTTGCAACCAGTGGGTCAGTTTAGTGGGCTGCCTACTGAGGATCCTCATCTTCATCTTCGTTCATTTTTGGAGGTGAGCGATTCATTCAAGTTGTAAGGCATTACTGAAGAGGCCCTAATGTTGAAATTGTTTCCTTTCTCTTTGAGGGATTGAGCAAGAGCTTGGATAAATACCTTTCCTCCCGACTCGGTGACTACATGGAATGAGTTGGCTGAAAAATTCTTGATGAATTACTTTCCTCCTACCATAAATGGCAAGTTTCAAAATGAAATCATGTCTTTTCAGCAGCTGGAAGATGAATCCTTTTGTGAAGCTTGGGAGAGATTCAAAGAGTTATTGAGGAAGTGCCCACACCATGAGATTTTGCATTGTATACAAATGGAAACATTCTATAATGGGCTTAATTCTTCCACTCGCATGGTGTTGGATGCTTCAGCTAATGGGGATATTCTCTTTAAGTCCTTCAATGAAGCCTATAAGATTTTGGAAAGGATTGCAAGCAACAATTACCAATGGTCCAATGCTAGAGCCTCAACAAGTCAAAAAGTGGCGGGTGTACTTGAAGTGGATGCATTGACAACTTTGACCGCTCAAGTTTCATCCATGACTAACCTTCTCAAGAACATGAGTTTGGGGGGAATGGTACAACCAGCTGCTATGGGACAAGTTGCTGATGTGTCTTGTGTTTATTGTGGAGATGGGCACACATTTGAGAGTTGTCATGTGAATCCAACCGTAATAACCCATATTCAAACTCTTATAATCCAGGGTGGAGGCAGCATCCAAACTTCTCATGGGGGGGGGGGGTCAAGGAGCTAGTTCAAGCAAAGCACCAATGCAAAACAAGCCTACATATCCACCAGGGTTTTCTCAACAACAACCAAGAGATCCTCCTCAAGTGTCTAAATCAAGCTCTTTGGAGAGTTTAATGAAAGAATATATGGCCAAGAATGATGCTATGATTCAGAGCCAAGTAGCATCCTTGAGGAATCTAGAGATTCAAGTGGGGTAGCTAGCTAATGAGCTAAGGAATAGACCACAAGGTACCTTGCCTAGTGATACCGAAAATCCAAGGAGAGATTGTAAGGAGCATTGCAAGGCGGTTACCTTGAGGAGTGGTAAAAATCTAGAGTTTACTGAGGATAATTCTAAGAGAAATAGCGAGCCCACTTCAATCCAAAGTAGTGTGGAAAAGGAAGATAGAGTGGCGAGTCCGAAAATGTCAAGTGCTGATCCTGAAGCAATTGCTGCAACAATTCCTCAGCAAAATGTAACAGAGAAGCCTATGAGCAAGCCACCTCCACCATTTTCTCAGGGATTTCAAAAGTAGCAGCAAGATGGTCAATTCCGAAGATTTTTCGATGTTTTGAAACAGCTTCACATCAATATACCGTTTGTAACGCCCTAATTCCTTAGAGCCGTTACTAAGTGAGTTTAAAATGTGCTAATCACTCGCTAAGCGAGGTTTTAGGTTAAAAGTGTAGCTAAGTTGAGATAAAACCCATTCCAGTCATTAAATACAAAATATTTGGAAACTCATTGAAATCTCATAAAGTTTTACAGTTGGGATCCCAAAATATTGTTTAGAAAATATTTACAACTCAAAATATATTTAAGGTCGACTAAACGACAAAATTCTGGGTAATACATATCATTTCCCAAAAATACCCCTAGCCGTGGCAGTCAAGCAGGCCGAACATGTACACGCCGCTTCACACTCTCCGTACTCATGGTTGGTCGACCTTTCCCTTGCCCTTACCTGCACCATAGAGCACCCGTGAGCCGAAGCCCAACAAGAAAACTCAACACAAATAATCAACATATGCATATCTATCAATCAGCATATAACAAAGCAGCCAACAGGCTAAACACATAGCGACCATGCCATCCCAGGCGCTTTACCAGGCCTTGAGTTCACGGTCTACACCGTGAGGATGACTCAAGCATCCGAGAAGGGTCTTACCCTATTGGCTTGCACTCCGCGTGCTCAACGCCACTCCTGGCCATTTGCCCTACTCGGCCTTGCACTCCACGTCCTTAACGCCGTTCCTATCCCCTTGTCGTACCCAGCTTCCTACCGTTCTCGGCCTTCGCCGTTCCCGGCCATCGCCGTTCCCGGCCATCGCCGTTCCCGGCCATCGCCGTTCCCGGCCATCGCCGTTCCCGGCCATCGCCGTTCCCGGCCATCGCCGTTCCCGGCCATCGCCGTTCCCGGCCATCGCCATTCCCGGCCATCGCCGTTCATTTATAAATATGCAATACATAGCATATAATCAACGAATACTTAAATAAATACAAAACATAAACAATAGAACTACGCCCTACAATTCAATCACATAAGGTCGTGCCATGCAATACAAACTATAGGGCCATGCCCTGCTCTATGGGTACAATAGTTTTCTTACTTGTGTCCCAAGCTTCCTGAGCACCGCTATCCCAAGCACAGTCCTCTAGTCCGTGCCTCGCTGAAAACCTAGTCACAACGCATTGACAAAAGCTATCCATCAAGCTCTAATCCATTAAATAACTTTGGGATATAATTCTAGTCTCAGGGACCTTGAATTCTATCAATCTGGGTGATAAAATCCATCTCGAGTCTTAACTTTTGGGTTCCCAAGCCAAAAACCTACAAACGATCAATATATTAAATTAGGGTCGCGGCCCAGCCCCTTAAGGGCTGCGACGCCCCCCAAAACTATGGAAAAATGCCTCCCTGCTGGGAGACACGGGCCGCAGCATGCCCTTTTTAGGGCCACGATGCGCCTCAAGAACAGAGGCCTTCCTAGACCTTCACGCACACATGGGCTGCGGCATGCTTAGCCTTGGGCCGCGACTTGAACCCCTAAACCCAGAAAACCTCCATTTTTCCTGCATTTTCCTCAAGCCTAAACCTTAATTCTCATATTCAAACATCAATTAAACCCACAATTAAGCTTGGATTCTTCATCTACACGTCCTAGGCATCACATCCACCTAAGAACAGCTCCCTAATCCTACCACCACCATAAATCAAATTCAAACATAGCTAACCAAACCAAACCTCAAACAAGCTTGAGTTCTCAAGAAAACCAGCATAATTCAACAGTTTAATTCAATTTAAAAGCTTACCTCTACACTTAAGTCAGTTCCTGAACTGATTCCCTGAGCTTTAAGCTTCCCAATCCTCAAAGAACTCAGTCAAAATCTTCCAACTAATCCAAAGCCTTCAAACACCAAGAAGAGAAAGGAAAACTGAAGGAGAGAGAGCCTTGAGAGTCTTTTTATGCTTTATCTTCTTCTGAATTACAGCAATTTCCTAAGCCTCTAAGTGTATGTCCACTTTCCAAGAAGACTAAATTGCCCCCCTTAAGTCTACCCTCAACCCTTTAATGCCACCAAGGGCATTTAATTCATTTTCCAAATATCGTTAAGTCCCCGAGTATTCCTATAAATCCCCGTTAATCCTGACATATCCAAATCATTACTAAATTACTACCCGTTACTCAATAAATTCCAAACACATATAATATCCCCAAAATAACCTAGGCTTCTCCCGGGCTGGGTATTTGACCCTATTGTGATTTTCTAGATAACCCGCTCCCTAGGATTGTCTTGGATCGTGCATCACAAATATATCATCACTCACACGTGGTGCCAATCACAATATACACAAATATTTCATTTATGGCCATCAGCGGGCTAAAATTACGAATATGCCCCCGACAACAAAATGGGGCCCATAAGCATATTTAACTCACCTAAACATGCATTTCTAATCATATACTCATCAAATTTACATATTAACATAATAAATCAATTATTGCCCTCCAGGCATGCTAATCAAGGCCCTAAGCCTTATTAGAAAATTTGGGATGCTACAACTATTCCCTCCTTACAGAAATTTTGTCCTTGAAATTACCTGAACAATTCAGGATACTGCTTCTAGGGGTGCACACGAGACCGCAAAACCCGAAAACCTGGAAAACCCGAACCCGGAAAACCCATTTTTTTTTAAAAACCCGTCAAATTCGGGTCTAACCCGACCCGAACCCGAAATATATCGGGTCGAGTTCAGGTTTAAGAATCAAGCCACGTCGGGCTCGGGTGTAACCCGAAACTCGACAAAAATTTTAAAAAAAAAAAATCTGAAAAAACTGAACCCTACCTACTCGATCCTTTTTTTTTCCTTATTCTCTTTCATTTCATTCAAGAAGGCAGCCTCCCTGAATTGCAAGCTTCATCACAGCAGCCTCCTCACCTCTCCTCAAGCACGGCCGCCGACTCGCCGAGTGCCACTGCCGACCCATCAAGAGACGAGAGCCCCCCTCACCCTCAGCACTCACGTAGGGGCGGCACCACCAGACCAGATCGCATGGCCAGCCACCACCAGCGGCATGCCTCGGCGCCTCGCCTTGCCTCGCCAGCCAGCGGTCCGATAAGCACGGCCACCTTGAGCTCATTTTGTATTTACATTTACAGTAATTAAAATTGAATTGATGAGCTGATTTTGTATTTACATTTAGTATATATATATGTATATATATGTTTTCTTTCTGTAACTCTGTTAGTATATATGTTTTGTATTTAGCTAAGTTTGGGATTGAAACTTGGCTTGGGGCTGCTATGTGTTGCAATCACCCAAGGGCCATTGTGATTCTTGGTTAGATGTTTGAATGCTTGATTTGTTGGTATGTGTTTTGATGATAAAATGTGGCAGGTCTTAGGCAAGTAGGACTCGACATACACATTGCTTGGGTATTTCATGATGTTCTTGATTGGTTGCTAATTGATATATGTTGTTGATATTGAATATGCATGGAATAGGCACATAGGGGTTTCAACCTATATTGTGTATGGGGTTTGTACCCACTGTTTTGCTACCACATTTAGATATGAAAAATATTGTTAAGTGTTTGAAATTGACTTAAGTGTATTAAAGGGCATTGCTTGAATAATGTGTAAAGGCCACGAAGTAGCACCCGGCCAGCTTTGATTTGAACCCTTTAAACAACCTTTTACATTTGTCTTATATAATAGCAACACTCATATAATAATGATGAGCTTTAAATTTGTTTATTATTTTGTCTTCTTAACTATAAGTTTGGCACTTCATGTAATGGCCATTATATATATATATATATACATATCCATTACAATAAGAGGAGAATACATTCGAAGTGGAAGGGACTCTGATTACTGTGGCAACTTATCTTTTGTCTTACTATTATGATTGTAGATTGGACTTAAAGGTGAAGAGCTAGACCTGCTAGAGATGTATTGAAGTTATATAAGGAGGAGAAGGCAACATTGAAAAATATTTTGAGCCGTGAGAGGATATCGATTACTATCGATACTTGGACTTCCATTCAAAATTTGAATTACATGGTCATCACTACTCATTGGATTGATAATTCTTGGGAGTATCAGAAAAGAATGATCAATTTTTGCCAAGTGGTAGATCATAAAGGGAAAACCATTGGCCATGAGATCGACTTATGTCTTTTAGATTGGGGCATCTCTAAGTTGTTTACCATTACGGTAGACAATGCTTCGTCTAATGATGTTGCCATTAGATACTTGAGGCAACAATTCAAGGAGAAAGAGAGGGGCCTAATTTTGGATGGAAAGTTTTTACATATGAGGTGTTGCGCTCATATTTTGAACCTAATTGTCACTGAAGGGTTGAAGGAAAAACATGGGTCAATTGCAGCAATTAGAAATGCTGTGAGGTTCGTTAGGTCTTCTCCTACTAGGCTAAAAAATTTTAAGGAGCGTGTCATGCAGGAAAAGATTGAATGTAAAGGGCTTCTGTGTTTAGATGTCCCAACAAGATGGAACTCCACATATCTAATGCTCAATTGTGCAATGAAATTTTGGAAGGCATTTGACAGGATGAAAAGAGATGCTAATTATATGAAATATTTTGATGAGGTTGACAAAGATGGAATACCAAAGGAGGGGCCCCCCACTGTTGATGATTGGGAAAATGCTTAAGTGTTTTTGAGGATTTTGGAGACTTTTTACGAAGTAAAATTAAAGTTTAGTGGGTCTACTTATGTTACTGCTAATAAGTACTTCATTGAGATCTCCAATATGCAACAGGAGCTGTATGACTTAGTAGCTGACGATGATGAGAATGAGTTATTGAGGACAATGGTAATGAGCATGGAACTAAAGTATGACAAGTATTTGGGAAAACTTGATAATTGCAATGAGGCACTTCTAATTGCCTTGGTCCTTGACCCAAGATACAAGCTTGACTATCTCAGTCATTGCTTTAGTGCTACTTATGATGAGATGACGTGCAAAGAGATGGTGAAAAAGGTAGAGAAGACAATGCGAGCAATGTTTGATCAATATAATGAGACAACATCAAGTCTTCATCCATCGGAATCTATGACTCAGCTACAATCAACCTCTATTGTTAGTTCTTCATCCACATTCATCATGCCTGTTAGTGGTCGACCTAGTGCCAACAAGAAGTCATGAAATTTGCATGATGAGTTTGTGGCACGAAGATTGGAGAAGGATGATGGAGTGACAAAAAATGAGGTCGATAAATATTTGGAAGAGGAACCTGAGCGACCAACTGAGAATTTTGATGTTTTGGGATGGTGGGCTAGTAGTGGGTGTAAGTACAAGATCTTGTCACTCATGGCTCGTGATGTGTTAGCTATACCGGTTACCACCGTTGCTTCTGAGGCGGCATTTTCTATAGGAGGTCGAATTTTGAGATCCTTTTAGAAGCTCACTAAGCCCAAGGATGGTCGAAGCATTAATTTGTCTCAATAACTGGTGGAGCGGATCACATCAACCCATCATTGTTCGAGACTATATGGATGAAGAAGAAGCGCTTCAAACATCAGAGTATCTTGAGTCAGGTAGTTTAGTACATTTTAATATTTATTTAAGTGTGTGAATGTTTTTTTTATAATCTAATATTTATCTTTTATATTAATAATATTTGTAGAGATGACCAATGATCCTACAAGTGCTGGGCCTGGGCCAGCTTCATCCTCTGTCAATTTTCAGTCTTCAGCCTCATCTGCTGCACAACAATCTACAAATTAAAAGAATTACAATTGCTTGTAAGAATTTATTCGTGCCTACCTGCCTTTATGTTATTTATTATCCTTGATTTCTTTTCTTTAATAATTTTTTTTATTTGAATTTTGAAAGGAATGAAGGAAAGGAAGGAAGGAAAGGGCATGGACTTTTCATGTATTTTGAATTTTTATGGACTTAATTTAATGTTTATGGTTGTAGACGACTTATGGACTTTATTTTGGTTTTGTGGATAACTAGTTATGTACTTAAGTTTATGGATTTTATCTTTGTTTATTTATGGTTGTATTTTGGGACTTTGACATTTTTAATGTTTGTTTTGTAATTGGTAATTTGAACTTTGTTTGTATTTTAAGTGTTTGATTTGATTAACATTATATTTTAACTTCTTTTTATTTTCTTAATTTTTTTAAATTAAAGGATGTATAATAACATAGTTTAAATGATAAAACATTTTGAAAAGAAAAATTACATTATATGGACAAAACATCCTTTCAATTGTAAAGTTTTGATTTTTGATACTTTTTTTTAATGAATGAATGTTTCATACAAAGTCTTTCAAGTTCCAACAAATTAGAATTACTTTATGACTTTGTTTTTTTTTTTTTCAAAATAAAAATCACACTTATCCATTAATAAAAAATATATTTCATAAAGAAATTCATTTCTACAATTCATTTTCTAAAACATTTAATATAACTCTTACATTAAAAAATAATCACAACTTTTAAATGTTAAATAAAAATAAAGATAAACTTAAATAATTTTAATCATGTATAAAAGTATGGACTATTATAACTCACAATGTTTTTTTTAAGCAAATAAGCAACCATATTTTTGGAAAAAGATGGTATTTTTGAAAAAAAATGGCATTTTTGCAAATCTGGGCTTTTCGGCCCAAAATCACGAATGGCCCAGCCAACCCGAAATGAAACCCGAACCCAAAAAATCCTGAAAATTTCGGATCGGTTTCGGTACTATTTTTCTTAACCCAAAACCTGCAAAACCTGAACCCAATGAACCCGAAACCCGAAAATCCAACCCGTGTGCACCCCTAACCGCTCCCACATATCTGATTCAAGTTCCCACGTCGCCTCCTCAACCTTGTTGTTCCTCCACAACATTTTCACCAAGGCGATGGTCTTGTTCTACAAGACTTTATCCTTCCTGTCGAGAATTTGAACCGGCTTCTCCTCATATGAAAAATCCTGGTTCAGCTCCAAGTTCTCATAGCTCAGTACGCATGTAGAATCTGATACATACTTTCGGAGCATGGACACGTGAAATACACCATGAACCCCTGATAGAGCTGGAGGCATCACCAATCTGTAAGCTACCTCTCCAACCCGTTCCAAAATCTCAAAGGGGCCAACAAACCTAGGGCTCAGCTTGCCCTGAACACCAAACCATCTCACTCCTCTCAAGGGAGAATACCCTGAGAAACACATGGTCATCGACTTGAAACTCTACGCTCCTGCGTTTCAAGTCTGAGTAGCTCTTCTGGCGACTCTAGGATGCGAGCATTCGAGCTCTAATCTTTTCAATCGCCTCATTGGTCCTCTGAATCATTTCAAGACCCAAGTATCTCTTCTCATCCATCTCATCCCAATGGATAGGTGATCTGGACTTCCTCCCATATAACATCTCATAAGTAGCCACTCCGATAGTCGCCTGATAACTATTGTTGTACGAAAACTCAATCAAAGGGAGATACTTACTCCAAGATCCCCCAAAATCTAGCACACAGGCTCGTAGCATATCTTCCAGTATCTGAATCGTCCTCTTAGACTGTCCATCTGTCTGAGGATGATAAGCAGTACTAAACTGCAACTACGTTCCCATAGCCTTTTGCAGGCTCTCCCAAAACTTGGAGGTGAAGGTGGGGTCCCTATCGGATACTATCGACCTTGGAGCCCCATGAAGCTGAACAATTTCCTTCACATACAGTTCAACATACTGCTCCACAGTATAAGTCGCCCTAACAGGCAAAAAGTGGGTGGACTTGGTATACCTATCCACAATCACCCACACTGAATCATGTTTTCCCACGGTTTTCGGTAATCAAACCACGAAGTCCATGGTAATATATTCCCATTTCCACTCTGGAATCCCTAGAGGCTATAACAACCCTGCTGGCCTCTGATGTTCAGCCTTTACCTGCTGACAGGTTAAGCACTTAGCCACATAGTCCACCACATCCCTCTTCATTTCCGACCACAAATACAAGGTTCTAAAATCTTGGTACCTCTTCATCGTACCCGGATGTAAAGAGTAGGGAGTAATATGAGATTCATCCAAGATCTCTCACCGGATATCAGAATCCATCGGAATAGAAATCTGACCCTTGTACTTCAGCAGTCCCATCTCCGAAATAGAGAAGTCCCTAGCTACTCCGGCTAAGACACACTCTCTGTGCCCTCTCAAATGGGGATCCTCCCCGTGCGCCTCCTTGATCCTCTCAAAGAGCATAGACTGAAGAGTGATGTTGGCTAACCGATCAACCACCACCTCTATACCCGCTCTAGTCATCTCCTCAGCTAACTTATTGGATATCTGCCTCGAACTGAATAACTATCCTAGGCCCTTTCGACTCAATGCATCAACCATTACATTGGCCTTCCCAAGATGGTATAGGATATCACAATCATAATCCTTTACCAGTTCCAGCCACCGTCTCTAGTGCATATTCATATCCTTTTGAGTAAAGAATTACTTCAAACTCTTATGGTCGGTGTATATTTCACACTTCTCGCCATACAAATAATGTCTCCAAACCTTAAGTTCAAATACCACCGCCTCCAATTCCAAATCATATGTGGGGTATCTCTACTCATACTCCTTCAGCTGTCTCAATGCGTAGTCTATCACCTTTCCCGCTTGCATCAGTACACATCCTAAACCCTGTCTGGAAGCATCACAATAAACCACAAACTTCTCATTGTCTGACGGCAGACTCAATATTGGAGCGGTGATCAGTCGCCGCTTCAATTCCTTGAAACTATTCTCACACCTTTCTATCCACACATACTTAGTCTTCTTTCATGTCAATTCAGTCAACGGTGTGGCTATCCTGGAGAACCCCTAAATGAACCGCCGATAATACCTTGCCAATCCTAACTTCTAGTACACTACTCGGTCTAGGCCAATCTCTCACTGCCTCAATCTTGCTTGGGTCAACCAGAATCCCCTCCTTACTAACAATATGGCCCAGAAACATGACTTGTGGTAGCCAAAACTTGCACTTGCTGAACTTAGCATATAACCTATTCTCTCTCAACCGATGTAATACTAGGTGTAAATGCTGCTCGTGCTCTATCTTTGACTGAGAGTACACCAATATGTCGTCAATAAACACGATCAAAAACTTGTCCAAATAGTCATTGAAGACCCTATTCATCAAATTCATGAAAGCTACTAGGGCATTGGTTAATCCAAAGGACATAACCAGGAATTCATAGTGTCCATATATTTCGCATAAAGTGGTCTTTGGTATGTCCTCCTCTTTAATCCTTAACTGGTGGTAACCTGAGCGAAGGTCAATCTTAGAAAATACTATCTTCCCCTATAGCTGGTCAAACAAGTCATCGTTCCTAGGTAATGGGTACTTGTTCTTAATAGTCAACTTGTTCAGCTCCCTGTAGTCAATACACATCCTAAGAGATCCATCCTTCTTCTTGACGAACAATACTGGAGCACCCCATGGCGAGAAACTCGGTCTGATGAACCCCAAATCTAGTAACCCCTGCAACTGAATCTTCAATTCCTTCAACTCTGCTGGAGCCATTCTATAAGGTGTCCTAGATACTAGCTTCGCCCCTGGCGCCAACTCTATAACAAACTTGATCTCCCGCTGTGGCGGCAACCCTGGCAAGTTTGCGAGAAACAAATCTGGAAACTCACATACCAATCTGGTCTCACTCGGTCCAACCGACACAACTCTAGAGGTATCCACAATGTTTGCTAGGAATCCTATGCAACCTTCTTGCATCAGGTCTTTAGCCTTCAGTGCCGAAATCATAGGTATTCGCGGTCCACTAACTGTCCCCACAAATACAAAGGGTACCTCCCCTTCTGGTTCAAAAGTCACCATTCTGCGCTTGAATTCAATCGTCGCCCCATACTTCGATAACCAGTCTATCCCTAGGATCATATCAAAGTCATCCATCACACTCTCAATCAGATCAACAGACAACTCTCTACTATCTATCTCTACTGGCAATGCTCTAACCCATCTCCTAGAGACTACCAGTTCCCCAATCGGCAACAAAGTCTGAAATCCCCTAGCATACCAATCACTAGGTCTACACAACTGATCTATCACTCTAGCAGACACAAATGAATGAGTAGCCCTCGAATCAATCAATGCAGTAAAAGAAGAACCAACACTAGAAATCTGACCTGTTACGATCGAGGGGCTAGCCTAAGCCTTAGTCTGGGTGAAGGTGAATACTCTGGCAGGAGCGAGACTATTGCTCTGCTTCAGCTCCTCTTTCTTGGCTTGTGGGAAATCCCTCTTCAAATGGTTGAAACTCCCACAAATAAAGCAGGCCATGATCCTACACTCTCCATGATGTCGTCGTCTGCACCGAGGACACATTGGGAAACTACTCCAGTTGTCAACCCCGCTCTGAGGGCCAATAAAAGCACCCTGTGCCCTCCTATTCGAGCTAGGAAGAACAAACGAATCTGGGGACCTTCTCTTTTGCTTGCTGGGGCCACTACCCCGACTAGATCTAGTGAAAGGAGGCACCATCCTCCGAGCATCGCGCCTAACAGCGCTCTCTCTCCACATCTGATCCTCGACCCCCTCAGTTGTAAGGGCCTTGTCCACTACCTGAACATATATACGTAGTAGTCCCCGGATCCAAGGTTATCTTAACATCACGGGCGATCATAACATTCGATCCCCACACAAACCTATCCCTTTGTGCCACATCAGTTGGAACCAAATCTAGCGCAAAGTTCGCCAACCTATCAAACCTCAAGGCATACTTAGTAATCGTAATCCGGTTCTGAGTCAGGTTGGTAAACTCGTCAACCTTTGCAGCTCAGACTGCGACACTGTAATACTTATCGTTGAAAATGTTTATGAACTCTTCTTAGGTCATGGCTGCAACGTTCCTTCTCTGAGTTACCACGTCCCACAAGATGCAGGAATCCTCTCTAAACATGTAGTTGGCACAAGCTACCCTCTCGTTCCCTTCCACCCTCATGAAGTCCAGAATGGAAGAAATCATGTTCATCCACTGCTCTGCGCACAGTGGGTCTGGTCCACCCTCGAAGGTGGGAGGATGATGCTTCCTAAACCTCTCATACAAAGGTTCTCACCTATTGTCCATAACAGGCTGAAATGGCACTGGCGCCACAATCTGTTGAACCTGCAACCCAATGCCGTGAGGAGGGGCCTGTTGCCTCAGCTGTCGAAGCTCTTCTTCTATTCGGTGAAGTCTAGCTTCCATCTCGACAAATAACTGTTGCCAATTCTGTGGGGCAGGTGGAGGGTCCTGACCCTGGTTGTCATCCTCGATCCTATTGCCGTAGAGTCTGATTGATCGCCGATGCATCTCAACAATATGCGTGCAATCAATGACGTCGCTCATCAGGCATGATGACAACATCCAAAACCACCTCCCAATACAAAACAACCAACCATAAACAACAGTCCACAAAACACAGATAGAACACAACAATCAAGGGGCCATGCCCTGACATCATGCATATGTTAACACATTCATCATGCTCTATATAAAATAATTAGGCAAACAGGGCACTTAAACATGTAATCAAGCATATAATTCAATCATTACCAACCAACCCTGAGTCGAGCTTGTCACTAGCAACGAGTGTACATGTTCGGTCAATCTCCAGGAACCATAAACCTTGGCTCGTTCTGATACCAAGTTGTAATGCCCTACTTCCTTAGATCCGTTACTAAGTGAGTTTAAAATGTGCTAATCACTCGCTAATCGAGGTTTTACGTTAAAAGTGTAGCTAAGTTAAGATAAAACCCATTCCAGTCATTAAATACAAAATATTTGGAAACTCATTGAAATCTCAGAAAGTTTTATAGTTCGGATCCCAAAATACAGTTTAGAAAATATTTACAACTCAAAATACATTTATGGTCGACTAAACGGCAAAATTCAGGGTAATACATATCATTTCCCAAAACTACCCCAGTCTGTGGCAGTCAGGCAGGCCGAACATGTACACGTTGCTTCACACTCTCCGTACTCATGGTTGGTCGACCTTTCCCTTGCCCTTACCTGCACCATAGAGCACTCATGAGCCGAAGCCCAGAAAGAAAACTCAACACAAATAATCAACATATGCATATCTATCAATCAGCATATAACAAAGCAGCTAACAGGCTAAACACATAGCGACCATGCTGTCCTAAGCGCTTTACCAGGCCCTGGGTTCGCAGTCTACACCATGAGGATGACTCAAGCATCCGAGAAGGGTCTTACCCTATCGGCTTGCACTCCACGTGGTCAACGCCGCTCCTAGCTTCCTGCCGTTCTCGGCCTTCACTGTTCCCGACCATCGCCGTTCATTTATAAATATGCAATACATCGCATATAATCAACGAATACTTAAACAAATACAAAACATAAACAATAGGGCTACGCCCTGCAATTCAATCACATAGAGACGTGCCCTACAATACAAACTATAGGGCCACACCCTGCGCTATGGGTACAACAGTTTTCTTACCTGTGTCCCAAGCTTCCTGAGCAGCGCTATCCCGAGCACAGTCCTCTAGTCCGAGCCTCGCTGAAAACCTAGTCACAACGCATTGACAAAAGCTATCCATCAAGCTTTAATCCATTAAATAACTTTGGGATATAATTCTAGTCTTCGGGACCTTGAATTCTATCAATCCGGGTGATAATATCAATCCCGAGCCAAAAACCTACAAATGACCAATAAATTGAATTAGGGCTGCGACGCGCCCCAAAACAGAGGCAAAATGCCTCCCTGTTGGGAGACACGGGCCACAACATGCCCTTCCTAGGGCTACGACGTGCCTCAAGAACAGAGGCCTCCCTAGGCCTTCACGCATACACGGGCCGCAGGATGCCCAACCTTGGGCCGCATCTCGAACCCCCAAACCTAAAAAACCTCCATTTTTCCTGCATTTTCCTCAAGCCTAAACCTTAATTCTCATATTCAAACATCAATTAAACCCATAATTAAGCTTGGATTCTTCATCTACACGTCCTAGGCATCACATCCACCTAAGAACAGCTCCCTAATCCTTACCAACACCATAAATCAAATTCAAACATAGCTAACCAAACCAAACCTCAAACAAGCTTGAGTTCTCAAGAAAACCAACAGAATTCAACAATTTAATTCAATTTAAAAGCTTACCTCTACACTTAAGTCAGTTCCTGAACTAATTCCCTGAGCTTTAAGCTTCCCAATCCTCAAAGAACTCAGTCAAAATCTTCCAACTAATCCAAAGCCTTCAAACACCAAGAAGAGAAAGGAAAACCGAAGGAGAGAGAGTCTTGAGAGTCTTTTTATGCTTTATCTTCTTCTGAGTTCCAGTAATTTCCTAAGCCTCTAAGTGTATATCCACTTGCAGAGAAGACTAAATTGCCCCCCTTAAGTCTACCCTCAACCCTTTAATGCCACCAAGGGCATTTAATTCATTTGCCAAATATCGTTAAGTCCCCGAGTATTCCTATAAATCCCCGTTATTCCCGACATATCCAAATCATTACTGAATTACTACCCGTTACTCAATAAATTCCAAACACATATAATATCCCCAAAATACCCCTATGCTTCTCCCGAGCTAGGTATTTGACCTTATTCTGATTTTATAGATAAACCACTCCCTAGGACTGTCTTGGATCGTGCATCACAAATATATCATCACTCACACATGGTGTCAATCACAATATACACAAATATTTCATTTATGGCCCTCAGCGGGCTAAAATTACGAATATTCCCCTGACAACCAAATGGGGCCCACAATCATATTTAATTCACCTAAACATGCATTTCTAATCATATACTCATCAAATTTACATATTAACATAATAAATCAATTATTGCCCTCCAGGCACACTAATCAAGGCCCTAAGACTTATTAGAAAATTTGGGACGCTACACCATTGGTGGAAGCTTTGGAGCAAATGCCTAACTATGTGAAGTTTTTTAAAGATATTTTAACCAAGAAGAGGAGACTTGGAGAATTTGAAACATTGGCTATGACTGAAGGTTGTAGCACTATATTGAATAATAAACTTCCTCCTAAATTGAAAGACCCGGGCAGATTTACAATTCCTTATTCTATTGGTGGTAGAGATGTTGGTAGAGCACTTTGTGACTTGTGGGCTAGTATCAATTTGATGCCCATTTCAATTTTCAAGAAGTTGGGAATTGGAGAAGCAAGACCAACCACAGTCACTTTGCAATTAGTGGATCATTCTATGGCACATCCGAAAGGAAAATTTGAAGATGTTCTAGTGCATGTTGATAAATTCATTTTTCTGGCCGATTTCATCATTCTTGATTATGAAGCGGATAGAGATGTTCCTATTATCTTGGGAAGGAAATTTCTAGCTACTGGGAGGACTTTGATTGATGTATAAAAAGGGGAGCTTACTATGAGGGTGCATGACCAATAAGTGACTTTTAATGTGTTCAATGCTATGAAGTTTCCGGATGAGATTGAGGAATGCTCTCGGTTGAGTGTAATTGAGTCAATCGTACCTGAAAAATTCCACAAGGAAGATTTTAAAGATGGAATGGGGGTAAGGTCACTTGAAGAGCCTGAAGACTTAAGTGAAGAGGAAGAAAACCAAGTTACATGGGTGGAGTCAAAGCAACCCTTTACTAAATTTAGGAGGCCTTTTGAGTCCTTGGACTTGTCGGAAGGGAATTTTAAGCCTCCTAAACCCTCTATTCAAGAGCCACAAAAGTTAGAGTTGAAGCCTTTGCCTAATCACTTGAAGTATGCCTATTTGAGAGATAATGAGACTTTGCCTGTGATTATTTCATCCATGTTAGGAGCTGAAAAAGAGCTGCTGTTGCTTGATGTTTTGAAGAAATACACAAGGGCCATTAGTTGGACCATGGCAGATATCAAGGGTACAAGTCCCTCATTTTGTATGCATAAAATTTTGTTGGAAGATTTCTGTAATAATTCTATTGAGCAGCAGTGAAGGCTTAATCCTATCATGAAGGAAATGGTTAGAAAAAGATAATTAAATGGCTTGATTATGGAATTGTTTACCCATTTTCGAATAGTTCTTAGGTCAGCCCGATTCAGTGTATTCCTAAGAAAGGTGGAGTCATGGTGGTGGCTAATGAAAATAATGAGTTGATTCCCACAAGAATAGTGACGGGGTGGCGCGTTTGTATGGACTACTGAAAGTTGAACAAGGCCACTCGGAAAGACCATTTCCCGCTGCCATTCATTGATCAAATGCTTGATAGGTTGGCGGGAAATGAGTTTTATTGTTTCCTTGACGGGTATTCAGGCTATAATCAAATTTCCATTGCGTCAGAAGACCAAGAGAAGATTACCTTCACTTGTCCTTATGGCACCTTTGCCTTTAGAAGGATGCCGTTTGGGTTGTGCAATGCTCCCGCCACTTTCTAACGTTGTATGATGGCGATTTTTTCAGATATGATGGAAAAGTCTCTTGAAGTCTTCATGGACGATTTTTCAGTATTTGGTGAGTCCTTTGACACGTGTTTGGCTAACTTGGAACAAGTCTTGGCGAGTTGTGAAGAAACAAACTTGGTACTCAATTGGGAAAAATGCCATTTCATGGTACAAGAAGGCATTGTTTTGGGTCATAGAATTTCTAACAAGAGCATAGAAGTGGATAGAGAAAAGCTTGAAGTCATTGAAAAATTACCACCACCTACTACAGTCAAGGGGATTAGAAGCTTTTTGGGGCACGCAGGCTTCTATAGGAGATTTATAAAAGATTTTTCAAAGGTCTCCAAGCCCCTTTGTTCCTTATTTGAGAAAAATCGAGCATTTGAGTTCACCGAGTGTCAAGAATCATTTGTCACTTTGAAGAAAGTTCTTATCATCGCACCCATAATTGTAGCTCTGGATTGGTCTCTCCCCTTTGAATTGATGTGTGATGCTAGTGACTTTGTTATTGGTGCCATACTTGGGCAACGAAAAGAGAATGTCTTTCATTCCATTTACTATGCAAGCAAGACATTAGCCGATGCTCAATTGAACTATACTACCACCGAGAAAGAACTTTTGGTGGTGGTGTTTGCTTTTGACAAGTTTAGAGCTTATCTTGTGGGGACTAAAGTGGTGGTTTACACTGATCATTCAACGATATCTAATAGCCAAGAAGGATGCTAAGCCAAGACTTATTTGATGGGTGTTGCTTTTTCAAGAATTTTACTTGGAAATTCAGGATAGAAAAGGAACAGAAAACCAAGTGGCTGACCATTTATCTAGACTTGAAGCTGGTAGTGAAAAGCAAAGTGAAGGGCCCATTAAAGAGACATTCCCCGATGAGAAATTGTTGGTTGTGAACCAAGTCACTACTCCATGGTACGCTGATTTTGTCAACTATTTGGTGAGTGGGTTACAACCAGCTGATTTAAATAGGCAGCAACTCGAGAAATTCTTTCATGATGTGAGATTTTATTATTAAGATGAGCCTTATTTGTACAAGCAATGTCCAGATCGAATCATGAGGCGTTGTGTTCCCGAGGATGAAGTTTTTGAGTATACTAGAGCATTGTCATTCAGCTCCTTATGGTGGACATTTTGGTGGGAAAAGGACAACATGTAAGGTTTTTCAATCGGGGTACTATTGGCCTTCTATTTTCAAGGATGCTCATGACTTTGCTAAAAAATGTGATCGATGCCAACGTGTTGGAAATATTTCAGCAAGGAATGAAATGCCTTTGACTTGCATCCTTGAGGTGGAATTGTTCGATGTTTGGGGAAACGATTTCATGGGTCCATTTCCACCATCATTCGAAAATTTGTATATCTTGGTGGCGGTTGACTATGTCTCTAAGTGGGTTGAAGCAGTGGTAAGTCCTAATAATGATTCCAAGGTGGTCATGAAGTTCTTACATAAGCATGTTTTCACCCGCTTTGGCACTCCAAGGGCACTTATAAGTGATGAAGGCACCCACTTTGTGAATAAGATTTTGGCAGCTTTGTTAGCCAAATATAGTGTGAAACACAAGATTGCTACAGCCTACCACCCTCAAACAAATGGTCAAGCGGAAATATCCAATAGGGAGATCAAGGGAATCCTAGAGAAAGTGGTGAATCCTAGTAGAAAGGATTGGTCTCAGCGATTGGATGATGCTCTTTGGGCTTATAGAACGGCTTTCAAAACCCCTTTGGGAATGTCACTGTATCATTTGGTTTTTGGGAAAGCTTGTCATTTGCCCATTGAGTTGGAGCATAAAGCATATTGGACCACTAAGAAGTTGAATATGGATCTCCTAGCTGCTGGAGAAGCTCGTAAGTTACAATTAAATGAGCTGGAAGAGATGAGATTTTTCTCTTAAAAATGCTAAGCTGTACAAGGAGAAAACTAAGAGGTGGCATGACCAGAAAATTCAAGCTCGAGTCTTTAAGAAGGGGCCAAAAGTGTTACTCTTCAACTCGCGCTTGAAGTTGTTTCCTGGAAAATTGAAGTCCCGCTAGTCAGGCCCATTCATCGTGGTGAAAGTTTAGCCCTTTGGAGCAGTTGAAGTTCGGGAAGATCAATCTGGAAGGGAATTTAAAGTGAATGGGCAGGGTTTGAAACATTATTGGGGAGGTGAGGTCGACCGTGAGAATACCTCTATCACTTTGGAGGATCCTTAAAGTCATTGTTATTTTGGGTTTTCAAGTGATTCAGGTACTAATTTTAAGGCAACCCAAAAAGGAAGAAGTATAAAATAATATGTATATAAAAACAAACAAATATATATGGGTGCACTCTTAATGGTTACTACCCATGGGTGGTTACTTTAATATTAACCATTGGATTAAGATCAATGATCCATATTTATAGTTGTTAATTAATATTCATAAAAATAAATTTTGATTTTTTCAAATTTTTGAAAGAGTTACCTGATGAAAAACGTATATTTATTATGAAAATATAATATTATAAACTTTTTATTTTTCAAATGCATGTCAATTTCTAAATATAGCTAATGTTTCTCATTGGTTGGAAACACCATTAATTATAGCAAAAAAAAAAAACTAAATTCAAAATTAATGTAGAAAAAAATATTTACCTGTTGGTGACTTGCTATACCAAGTCATTATGTTGTCATATCATCATAATTGTTAGTACCCATCTATGGGTAGCAACTATTGAGAAGTCTTCCATATATATATGAAATAATATATAAATATATATAAGTAATTGTTGTTCTTTTAATTTCTTTTAGTTCTTTAGTTTTGCTAGTTTAATTTCATGTGATTATGTTGTTTTCAAGAGTGGTATTACTTTTGTTCTTGTGTTTCAGGGGTTACAAGGTGAAAAATTGGCATTTTGGAAGTCAGTTCTGGTAAGATGGTTTTGCGAATTTTTTGCTTCAACAAACAGGGAGTAAAAATTTCCGAAAAAACGGAGGGGTTACGTCAAATTTTGGTTGCTGAACCAAAATTTAGGCAAAATGGTGGAAATTTAGGCAAGCACAATCTTGGGGCGTGGGTTCATTCAAAGAAAAATATATATAATATTGCATTTATGTTGGAAATGTGCCCTGAAAGCATATGTAGTAGACATTGTTTTTTATGAAATAAATAAATGAATTGAATTTGTTATGCATATATTTTATGGACTATACTATTCTATGATAATATTATGTAAATATCAGGAAAATTCCTAAGTTCATATATGTGATCTCAAACACATATTGGTACGGGAGGATTGTGTTTGAGATAAATGAACTTGAATAGTTCGCAGTAAAATAAAGTTATGGAATCTTTAGATTAATTACTGCAAGTACGGTCCACTGGTATTATGAATACATGTGATCTAGATCTGGATCACTAGTGTGGTAGGCACTTTAGTGGAGGTGCTTTATATATTAGAGAATATATAGAACTGGACCAGATATGTTTATTAATACTTAGTTAAATACCGTTTTGAAGTATTAATTAAATATATCAACTGATGATCATATACAAATTGATCTTAATCCTGAAATTACTATAAACTCCTGTTTATATTATATGAGTTCTTTGATTCACTTGTTAGGGTCTGTCAGAATGATCGGGCTAGAAACTTTTGTTTTGGGAACTCATTAATATAGATGGCTGGGGACATAGTATACATATATGGAATCTATGCCTTCTCGCAAGAGATTGAATGATGGTTCTCTTAAGGGTTGAATTTTGTGACTGAAAGGTTATTGAGCTCAAATTCATAATTTAGTTATGAATTAACCTTCACTAGTAGAGTCAATGGTACTTAAGGAAACAAGAAATAATTAAAAGGGTAAAACGGTAATTTTATTCCCGATTAATTATGAACCATTATTAGAAGGTCAAGTTGTATGCAATGATTATATCAATGGACGCTTTATGATTAGAAAGTACTCAGTAAATGAAATGTCTATAATTACATGAGTGCAGTCTCATATTTATAGTAGAATAATCATGAGATTAATAAATTAAGATTATTTAATTAAAGAGTTTAATTAATAATCTTAAATTTATTGGAGCTTGGAATTATAGGTCCATAGGTCCCCATAGCGGCTCTATCAACACTGTTCAAGGTAAGAGTTGATATGAAAGGAAAATAGTTTAAAAGACATATTTAAGAAGAAACTTGTTCTTCGGGCCAAATGTGCAATTATATGATAATAGTGATTAATTAATTAATTACAAATTAGTTGTAGTTAAAAAAATTAATTAATATTTAATTATTGTATAATTTTTGAAATTATATTAAATAATTAAATAAATTTCGAAATTTAATTAAATAATTAATTAATTGTAATTTTCGAAATTATGATTAATTAAATATTTATTTTCGAAAATTTTGGATTTAATTAATTGGTAGAATTAATTAAATATCTTTATTTGAGTGGGAGAAAATAATCTGATAAGTTCAAATTGGATTTGAATTTAAAAGATTAATATTTATTCAAATTATTAATTATATTTGATAATTAATTAAATAGATAATTAATTTGAATTCAAATTTGAATTAGTTATCAGGTTGTTAGATCTTATCTGACAAAGTAATTTGAATAAATAATTAAATAAAATTTGAAAAACTAATATCCCTAGAAATTAGGAAACTACACGTTCACACACAGTCCAGGACTGTGTGTGGCGTGTAGCACCAGTGTTTTTCAGGGATGGGATTTTCAATTTTATTTATTTAATTAATTAATTAATGGATAATTCAAAAATTGGTTTTTAGATTTTTTCATTAATAGAATAATTAATTAATTAAAAAGTAAATTGTAAAATGGTTACAGATTTATTTTTAAAATTTTGAATATTATTCGGTTAAGTATGAGTGATCAGAAAATTATTCAGATAAGAGAAGAGAAGAGAGTGAGACTACTCTGAATATTCGCTCTGTGAAAAATAGAACGATAGTTTTCTCTCTCCCTGAAAATAAAGAACCAATTCTCAGGCCTATTCTCTTGATCTCATGAGTTGAGTACATCAAGTAGAATCACAAATAAACTATCCTTCATTCTCTAAGTGCCCACACATTTCTTGAGGTGTAGAGAACGCTTTGGAAGATCATGGTGTGAGTACATGGGAGCGGCTTGGATAGGAAGATCGTTCTAAATACGAAAAGATAGCAAGGACACTTGATAGGCTTCAAGAGGTATGAATTCTATCCTTACCTTGTGTTATGATTAATGTATGTATATTAATGGATCCGCATATTTAAAGGTAGTTTAAATATGTTACAAAATTTTTTTGTTGTACACTGGGCCAACCACACCACCATTCCGCTGCATATTAGGAAATTCGTTCCTAACAATTTATATATACAAAAAAAGAAGAAGTATATATATATATAAATATAGGATAATTCTTCTATAGGGGCTTCACTTTAAGCCCTACTGGTGGGGCTCTCAGTGTTTCTCGACCCGTGAACAGTTTTCGGCGTAATTTTTTTTTATGACCGTGTATATTGTAGCTATTTAGAGCATCCTGCAAATTTTCAGAAAATTCTGAATAGTTTACAGTATCGAAAACTAGGTTCAAACATGTTGCTTTCCACGTGCATAAAAAAAATTAGTCACGCATGCAACAACATGTTTGAACTTAGTTTTCGATACTATAAATTATTCAGAATTTTCTGAAAAATTGCAGGACACTCTAAATAGCTACAATATACACGGTCATAAAAAAAATCGTGCCGAAAACTGTTCACAGGTGAAGAACACTGAGAGCCCTATCGGTAGGGCTTAAAGTGAAGCCCCTATAGGAGAATTCCCCTATGAATATATATACAGAAATATATATAATATAAATATTTATATATAACTAAATATAGATATATATCTAAATACCCCCAACATGAATGGCTCATTTCCCCTAAACCATCTTCTTCATTTCCCTAAACCTCTGCCCATACCCATTTGTGAGAAGCACCAGAGAAAACCACCACCATCCCTTGGACCCAAACGCATCTCTATTCGAAGCACCATATAGAAGCGTCGTTCCACCAGCGCCATCCAGTCGAGTGTCCCCAAGCCTCGGACCTAAGCACACGGTTCCAAAGCAGCCAGAACCAAGTACACCAGGCACGGCTTCGTCGAGCACCACTGCTAGGCGCGACTCCGTCAGTGCACTCCAGCTTTAATCCTCTGTACCTCAGGCACGCATTTGGCCAGATGCAACCCACAAACCCCTCTCACACGATCTTGGCACCAACAATCTAAAGCATCACAACGCCGTTCGTGCCCCACGCTGAGATGCGGCTTCACTAGGCGCTTAGCCTCGTCCACCCATATCTTTGTCCAGCCCAGTTTGAGCCCAAGCGTCTCCAATCTAGTGACTCTAACAAATCAATCCGAGCCCCTATGCACCTCAGCAAGCTCCGAGTGTTAGTAAGGTCACCAGCTCTCTCCGTCAAGCCATTCCAATTTGGGGTACTAATTTCCTTGTCCTGTTATAATATTGTGAATATTGCTGGGTGTTGGAGTCATTGCTAGTGAAATATTGATTATGGGGAAGATTTTGGACACTTTTCAGCTTGTTGATAGTGTACCTCTTGTGGTTGTTGTATTACTTGTTGCTTTGGTGCTATCATTTGCTAAGCAGCCATATTTGGTGTCTGGGTGCCTGGTTCAGTTATTGTACTACTGCTTTGTGATATAGTTAGTTCCTTTTTGACCAATATGGACACCAAAACACGAGCTCAGAGAAGGAAATCCAAATCAACCTCTACCCCACCACTAACCAAAAAGAGCACCACTGTCCGAAGATCTACCCCACCACCAGCCAAAACAAAATCCAAATCAACATCTACCCCACCACCAGCCAAACAGAAAGCTACTGCCCCAAACACTGCCCCCCTACCCCCACCATCACCAAACTAGTAACTAAGAAAACTCCCACCATACCAAAATCCAAAAGGCCAGCCAAATCCGCATCAGCCGCACCTCCACCAAAGATACAAAAGACCTCCGCTACCACCAAAGCCGTGCCCAAGCCCAAACCTATTGTTGTACCAACTCTAAACACCAAGAAAAATACTCTCTTCAAGTCCTGCTAAGAAATTTGTTTCTGCTCAAGCTAGGGAAAAATATGAGTCCATTAAGACCAAGAAATTGCTCCCCGGAAAAGGATTTTTGCCTACCACTATTGAGGTGCCAACTTTCATCAGTGATGTCATTGAGCAGCACAATTGGGAAACTTTCTGTCAAAAACCAGAGCATGCTATTATTCCATTGGTGCGTGAGTTTTACGCTAACATGGCATCCTCTGTGAATTCTGAAGTGATCGTTCGCATCAAGGTTGTTTCATTTTCTGGTGCGGCTATTAACTCATTATTTGGGCTAGACAGTTTTGAGTGAGTTGTGTATAATGATATGGTAGTGGCCCCTACACCAGACAATTTTGACACGACACTGCGGCTTGTTGCATCTCCCGACGCTCAATGGTGTGTCTCTTCTGGTGGTGTGCGCACTTTATTGCACACTTTCGATGGTGTGTCTCTTCCGCTTGCTGCCAACCACACATGACTCTACGGTGTCCAAGGAACAGGTACTTCGATTATATTATAGGTTGGCTGGTTTGAGTATCGGTGTGAGCAAGCTGATCACAAGGCAGATTGTCAGTTGTGCCAAAAAGAAAAAGGTCAAGTTGTTCTTTCCATCGCTCATCATGCAGTTGTGCCTTTGAGCTGGGGTGCCATCTGCGTCCACTGAGGTTCTGTCTTTGAGCTCCAGGACATTGACTTCACCATCACTAGTCAGAGCCGCAAGCCTGTATCTAAAACTGGGCCATCCACAGCGCCTCCTCCTGCTCCCCCCTTGCGCCCACACTCGCTGACCTCCTTGCTCAGCAGCGGGAACTTCTTGGGCAGATGGTGTCCCTTGAAACTCAGTAGCACACCTACTGGAAGTACGCCAAATAGCGGGATGCAACATTAATCAAGTCCCTTCAGCAGAACTTCACCAAACCTACTGTTGCCTTTCTTGTTTTCCCCAGCTCCATTTTGGAGGCTTGGACCGCCTCGGTTGTTCATGATGACCCTATGCCTTCGGAGGCTGATTCCAAGGAATAGGCGTAGGGAGCCTCTTTAACCCAACTTTTGTTCTTTATTTCTAATTCTGCATTTAATTTCTGTTTTGGATTATCGTGCTATTTACTTTTCGTAGTTATTGTTTAGTCTTTGTCTGCTTTGTCTTGCTGGATATTGTGTCTTTGTCTTGTTGTGTAGTTGATCTTTTGAGGATAATCTTTGCTTTTGTCAGTGTTTAACTAGGGAGCTCGATGACGACTTTGCAGAACTTCAAAAATATAATCAATCTAAGTTGAAGCTGAATGTCTTTCTTTCTTAAGTTTTAAACAAAATTCTTTGGGTGTGAATGTTGCTAGCAATGGATTGATGAGAGTGTTTCTCTTTTTAGTATGTGCATAGCTTGATTAAACATTTTTGAGACCCTAGAAAGAACTAGTTTTTTGTGAGAGCTTAAGTTTCTAGAACTACATGGCAATTTCGTAAGTTTGCCACTTAATGCATTTTTTTCTTTTTCTCATTTGATAGAGTATTAGATATGTATAGTTTCCAATGACAATAAAATTTATAATCTCACATGTTTGAATATTTGGAATGATAGTTGAATTTTCGGCATAAGTTTAATGCCCAGTAAATAATTAACGATTCGAGTTAAGTTATTATTTATTTACTTGAATATTATTATTATGGACATAATAATAATATGCATGAATTTATTTTATCCTATATGATTTGGCATATTTTATGTTATTATATGATTTGATGCATTATTGTTATTTAGTTGGATTAAGAAATAATAACTTTGTCAAAATTGTGAAAATACCATAATGCCCATATGATGGGATTTTGTTAAGGGGTAATTAAGGGACATTAAATTGTGATTAAAATCTAAATAAATTGATTAAATTTGAAATTTAGATTGGTTACAATACTATAGCTTTTACTTATTTATTATTTTGTAAAATAATTTATAACCTTGAATTAAGGAGAGGGAATCGCTCCACATTCTGCACCATTTTTGACGTGGTTACGAGCATCTTCTTGGACACTACAGAAGAAGACTTCAAACCGAGGAGTTACGAGCATCTTCTTGGGTTGGGGTTTAGTGTTTTACGGTGCTAGAGACAAGGGTATCATTTTCCAAGAAATGGAAAGGTCGAACGCAACAAAAACTCATCCCTAGAGTCGCTAGCGCAGGAGAAGATGCCAACTCCGGCGAAGCCTGATTTGGGTAGTTGTGTAGGTATTTTTCTCATTTTGCTTTGTTTTGCATTCTATATGATTTTTAGGGATGAATGGTGATGTATTAGATTTTTTTTTGAAATTTTCTTGAATTATTGTGAATTATTTGGTGTTTTTCAATGAATAATTATGAAAAATACTTTTCCTAGTGTAAAATTCTTGAAATGATTTTCGATGGGTCATTATATGTTAGGAAACAATTCTGGGCAGTTAGTTTGAGTTTTTGATTGTTTGTGTATTTATTTGTAATCATTTTATTTAATTCCTAAATTAATTATGAAATTACCTAGGACATGCTTGAGTCACTGTTTATATTTTTGTGATGCTAAATACTGATTATAGAGTTATTTGGAATTGAGTTTTAAGCATAGTTACTATTGTAAAGATTTGTTAGAATTTAATTGTGATAATTGTAACTGAAATAAATTTAAATTAAGATAAATTGTATAAATTATTGTCTACTGTTTGGGCACACATTGTATAAGATAAATTAGTCTCGAAGTGATTTAGAAACATGTTAGGATGTTGGGTAATTATTTGATAATTTCTTGGTATTTTCACGTAATTTTAATTAGAAATTTTGTATAATAATTATGATAATTATTATGTATGCTCACTGTAATTTTCTAAGATTTCTAATGTGATTATAAAAGGTTAGGAAGCATGTTAAGAACTAACTTTGGTAATTATGATGATATTTGGTTATTTATCGAATTATTACGAAAAATGGGTAAATAAGTAAGATATAGGAAATCGTTAATTTTATATGTAAGGTATGACTTCAATCTGAGTTAGTAGTGATAATTAAACTCAAGGGCCATTTTAATTGAATTAAATTGCTTATGTCAATTTAATTGTTTATAAAATGCTAGTTTTGACTAGAAGGGCATTTTCGTAAATTTTCACATAAAGAATTTTTGTATGAATATATGCGTTATGTAAAATATGTTTATATGTGGGTATGAAAGTTAGTGGTATAAATTTTAATGAAAAATAACTAGAGTTAGTATGCCATGGAAACTGAATTTTGTTTTGCATTGTGTATTTTGGCATAGAGTTTTCAAAATAGGTTTCTGTGTGAAATCTTGATTTGTGTGATTGAATGCATTTTGAATGTGTCGTTTTATTTTTGCGTGTTTAGGGTCTTGTCCTCAACAAGGAAACTCAACGAAGGGTTCTAGAGAGAACAAGGGAATTCGCAACAACTGAGGTAAAAAGAGTGGACATCTGCGCACAGGTATATGTTTAAGCATACAACCTTTTTTATGGTTTCTTATTTTATGTACTTATGTTATGTAATTGGTTATTTTACGATAGTGATGTTAGCATGGAATAGTGCTAGACTAACTAGATAGTTAACATGCCTGAATGATAGAATATAGGCGTGTTTTATGTGACATCTGCTTGTGTGAGCACAACACTTGCAGGTATTATCATGAATGAGTACAATTCATGGTAATGAGATGCCCCGTGGGAATGCCAAGTGTGAGTATAGCACAAGGTAGGGAAAATTACATTTCATGTCTGATAAACATGGATGTGAGTTGATTATCGTATGTGAGTACAATGTGTGATATGTGACCTATGTCTGTGTGAGTACAACACGCATTGGATGTTTACTATGGTATTGTGTTTATATAACATGTGGTTAATTGTGAAATTGTTATTTATGCTTATGTTATCTGGTCGGGGGGTTATGTCCTACATAGCTCTTCTTATTGGGTGTTAGCTCACGGGTACTCTGTGTGCAAGTAAAGGAAAGACAAAGCAGTGAGTGGTGCTGGCACAAGGCATGGATCTTACATGATAGCGGTTGGCAATGTTTTAGAGTTTTAAAATGTTTTCAGATTGGAACGTTTTAGCTTTTGTTTTGGACTTGAAATAGTTTATTAATGTCATTATGGTTTTTTTGTTACGTCTCAAACAATTTATTTTAAATAATGAGATTTCATGCCTAGTTTTATTTCAATAAATAAGTTTTTCTTTCATAAATGTTTGTTGATTTAAAACAGACTTTTATAAGTAATGTCTCTAGAAATCGAGGCGTTACAATATAGTATTAGAGAAATACAGTCCTAAAGAGTATGTGGTAAGCCCTAACATGTAAAGTTCATCGCCAAGAGATGAGCTTGACTCACTGTATAGTAAGTGCTAAATTCTTACTTATGTGAATTTTGTCTTTCAAGTTTATGCGCATAGCAGTACTAGGTTGAGAAGCATGATAGATAGCTAAGTGTGAGCCTCTAGCTAGAAACTTGATAAGGTTATGACGAAGCTGATTTGAATATTTGGAAAATTTTCTATTAAATTTTTCCTTCGATTTATCAAGTTTATTGTTGGAATGCTTAGTTTCTTTCTTTTTGGTCAAAGCATTCTTTCTTTGTGCTTAATTGGTATACATGGTTTATGTTGCGAAAATTATTTGCTACGCAAGTGCACGTGTTGCAATTTAGTAATAATCTTGGTAAAACCAAGTATCGTCCTCAAGAACTGAATTACCAATTACCAATCAATTAACCTTTTTGTTTCTATTTGGTCAACTTAAACTTTGATTCTTGTAACAATGCAAAAGAAAATATAAAGTGCAGAAAAATAATAAAGAACTCAATAAAAACAATAAGTAACAGAAAAAACCTTGAATTTAAATAATGAGAAAATAATTAGGGCAGCTAATCTCATCAACTATCCTCCCTATTAATCCCTAATACAAACTACCAACTACTTCTTCTTTCTTCCTATTTCAATTAGCGAGTTGACAAAAGCAGTTTATAATCATACTATGAATTATAAACCCAACCTAAGTGAAAATTTCCTATATTTCTATGGTAAATTTGATCACAAAGATAACATAAAACAAAACAACTCAAAAGAGAATTACACAATTCATCTAGATACTCTCGTTCCAAATTATAATTGCGTCCTGAACAACCAAAGAAAATTCAACTCACACTTCTCAGATTTTGATTCAAAAACATAAAGATAATGACTATAGATGGCCAATCAATAATCAATCAACAAGCACAAATTGTAAGGAATTGAAAAGAAGATGAAGAAGGAATGATGATTGCATTAGTTCATAATATGGATTCAAGCGATTCAATTAACAACCCTAAACTGACTATTAGTTCATAATCGTCATTCTAAACACAAAGAAATTCATAAACAAACATGAAAAATAGATGAATAACAAACAATTGAGAATCCTCCTTGAGTGTTCTCCAAGCTTTTCAGCCACCCAAAATGTCTCTCTATATTCCTCTCTGCCTCTCTCAGTTTCCCGTTTTTCCCCTTTATAAAACTTTTTTTTTCTTTTTGAAAAGAGGCGGGCCGTAGCTTTACTTACACCATGCCGCGGCTCGTGTCCTAATTTCCTGAGAATTTGCACCTCTAAGCCATGGCCCTCCAAATCCATGACGCGACTCGTGTCTTTGTTTCCCTGGGAATCAGCTCTGCCAAGCCATGGCCATCCAAATCCATGTCGCGGCCCGAGTCTAGACTCCGAAAAAATACTAATGTGAAGAGGTTGGCTGCGGCCCCAAATTACTCAAGCCGCGACCCTTAAGGAAAAATTTCAATTCATGCATTTTTAAACTCGAAAGATCATCAATGCCTTCAAATCATGCCGAGATCCATCCTTTATTGAAAACAACACCGAAACTTGGGTTTTTCTTCTCTTTTTGAACCAATTTCCTCCAAGTATTCAAATCTTCCATTTTATTCGCTAAAACTGTAAAACAAACAAACAAAAGCGTAAAACCTCACTAAATGAAATAAAAACAACATAAAAGACTACCTAAAACACCACCTAATCATGACATAAACTAGACTCAATAGTTTAGGAGTTAGAAAATACCTCATAGAAGGTCTATAGAAGCAAGTCGTGGTTGAGGTAAAGGGAGAAACAATGGTTTCCATCAGAACAACGAGAATGGTTGGAACATTTTACTATGAATGGAAGAGACCATCTGAAGGAAAAATGAAGCAAATGAGGTGCCAAGTAGTGCAGCCGGTGCCAGTAAGACTGGTGGAGCCAAAGAAAAGACCACCACCAGCTTTAGTGGTAGCACATACTGCAAATGATATCAAGGAGCCATTGTTTGAAAGGTTTCGGAAACAACATCCATGTGTATTTAAGGGAAGCATTGATCCTGTCCAGAGAGAAGAGTGGGTCAGTCGCAGGAAGAACATCCTGAACATGATGAGAGTTCAGGGAAATGACGAGTGGTCTGTAATTCCTATATATGCTAAGGAAGGATGTTTGCACATGGTAGGAAGTGATGCAACAGGCACAAGATGTGAATACTATGGGATGGATGGGTTCGAACAAGTTTTCAACGACAAATATTATAACTTTGTCATCCTAGCAATAAATATGGATGAATTCACCAGACTGGGTTCAGGGAGTCTCACTCTTACTGAATACGCATAGAAGTTTGATCGGAAAAAAAACCCAAAATTTTATCATTTTAACGATGATGGCTTGAGAGTTGTTGCAACATGGGTGTCTAGGATACCTAGTGAACATGGTCGATGACACTAAAGAAGCAGATAGGAGGTTTGAAGAAGCAAGAGTAGTTGCTGAATTCCTTGACGTCTTCCTAAAAGATTTGCCATGGTTACCACCATAAAGGGAGATTGATTTCGTGAAAGACCTTATGCCAAGGACAACACCAGTATCTCGAGCACCATACAGAATAGCACCAGCAGAATTGAAGGAGCTCAAGATACAGTTGGAAGAATTACTTAAGCTCGGGTTTATCAGACCAAGTTACTCTCCTTAGGGCGCACCTATTTTATTTGTAAAGAATAAAGATGGGTCCATGAGTATGTGCATTGATTACTGAGAGCTAAATAAGGTGACGATAAAGAGCAAGTATCCATTGTCGATGATTGATGATCTATTTGACCAGCTCCAGGGGACAAAGATGTTTTCTAAAATTGACCTTCGATCGGGATACCATCAGCTAAGGATGAAGAATGAAGACATACCAAAGACAACTTTTATAACTAGATATGGGAATTATGAGCTCCTAGTGATATCTTTTGGACTCATGAATGCCCCAGCAACGTTTATGGACCTCATGAACTGGGTTTTCAAGGAGTATTTAGATCAGTTTGTCATTGTGTTAATAAATGATATACTGGTGTACTCTAAGACAGAGGAGGAACATGAGGAACCCCTATGCTTAACTTTGCAGTGATTGAGAGAACATCGGTGGTATGCTAAGTATAAGAAGTGTGAGTTCTGGTTGTCTGAGGTTGCATCGATTGAGAGAACATCAGTGGTATACTAATGTGGGAATCAAGGTGGATCCTACTAAGGTTGTCACAGTGAAGGATTGGCCAAGACCGAAGAATGCCTCTAAGGTCATAAGTTTTTTGGGATTAGCAGGGTATTACAAGAGATTTGTGGAAGGGTTCTTGAAGATTGCTACACCATTGATGGAACTAACTAGAAATAATCTAAAGTTCACCTGGTCAAACAAGTGTGAGAAAAGCTTCCAAGAGCTGAAGAGTCGACTTATATTGGCACCTGTACTCAGCTTACCATCGGTTGAAGGACAATTTGTGGTGTACTGTGATGCATCAAAGCAAAGATTAGGTTGTGTACTGATGTAGTCTAGTAAAGTGATTGCCTATGCTTCGAGGCAATTGAAAGATTATGAACAGAGGTATCTGACACATAGCCTAGAATTAGTTGTGGTGGTGTTTGCATTGATGATTTGGCATCATTACCTCTATTGGGTGAAATGTGAAATCTACACCCATTACAAGAGCCTAAAGTATTTCTTCAGGAAGCGGGAATTGAACACCATGTAAAGAAGGTGGTTAGAATTAGTCAAAGACTATAATGTGAGATAATGTATCACCTCGAGAAGGCCAATGTAGTAGCTGATGCTCTTAGCCGTAGAGGTATGAGAATGGTTCCTGCTTTACAAGGAATATTTGGGAAGATTCTAGAAAATATGGAACGAGCAGATATAGAACTAATCGTAGGGCATCTTGATAAGGTTACACTGCAATCTACCTTGTTGGAAAGAATTAAGGAAGAGAAGACTGCAGATAAGAGGTTAAGTGAGCAGAAGCAAGAGATCTAGAATGGGAATGCCAAAGACTACATTGTATCAGACACTGGGCTAATAGAATACAAGAGACGTATTTGTGTCCCTGATCACGAGGAACTTAAAAAGGAGATTTTGGCGGAAGCCCATACTACACCATATTCAATTCACCCCGGGACCACTAAAATGTATCATGATCTGAAGGCGTCATATTAGTGGTCTGGAATGAAGAAAGATGTAGTGGATTATGTGACAAAATTCCTAACTTGTCAACAGGTCAAGATAGAATATCAAAGACCAGCGGGATTGCTACAACTGTTGAATCTTCCGAAGTGGAAATGTGAGGAGAAATCTATGGAATTTGTGATAGGGTTACCTAAGACCACAAAATAGCACGATGTAATTTGGGTGATAGTTGATAGGTATACAAAGTCTGCCTATTTTCTACCAATACGAATGACCTTTTCCATGGACCAATTTGCGGAACTTTATATGAACAAGATAGTACGATTGCATGGAACACCATACTCTATTGTATGCGATCTAGACGCTCGGTTTACATCAATATTCTGGGAGAGTTTGCAGAAAGCAATGGGAACTCAGTTGCAGTTTAGTACATCTTATCATCCAGAGACAAATGGCCAAACCTAAAGAACAAATCAAATTTTGGAGGATATGCTGGGAGAGTGTGTCATAGATTTTCAAAGATCATGGAGCAGATACCTGCCACTGATTGACTTTTCCTATAACAACAATTATTAGTCTACCATCAGGGTAGCACCTTATGAAATGTTGTATGGAAAAAAAGTGCAGGTCCCCACTCCATTGGGATGAGCTGGGAGAAAGCAAGCTTCTTGGGCCAGATGCTATTTAGCGTACCAATGAGGATATTCAAAAGATCATGGTAGAATGATCACAAGTCATAGCAGACATAAATACTATGCAGACTTGAAGCGAATACATGTTGAGTTGGAAGTAGGTAATCATGTATTTCTTCGTGTGACACCAGGGAAAGGAATCTCTGTAAAGAGGTTTTTAGGAAAGGAAGTTAAGTCCCAAATATGTTGGTCTTTTTGAGATATTGGATAGAGTAGGCAGTGTGGTTTACATGGTAGCTTTACCACCATTGTTATCTAGGTGCACAATGTATTTCGTGTGTCACAACTTCGAAAGTAGGTGTCAGAGCCATCGAATGTTATGAGTTATCAGACATTGGGTTTGAAGGAGATTTTATCTTTTGATGAACATCCAATGAAGATTCTTGATCGAAAGGATTGAATTCTAAGGAATAAGACTATTTCATTGGTTAAAGTATTGTGGAGGAGCAGTGTTGTTGAGGAAGCAATCTGGGAGCTTAAGTCAATTATGCAACATCAATATCTTGAATTGTTTAAGTGAAATTTCAAGACGAAATTTCCTTGTAGGCAATTTCGTAATTTTTCCACTGAATGCATTTTTGTCTTTTTCTCCTTTGATGGAGTATTAGATATATATGATTTTCAATGACAATAAAATTTATAATCTCATATGTTTGAATATTTGGAATGATAGTTGAATTTCCGGCATGAGTATAATGCCTAAAAATAATTAACGACTCGGGTTAAGTTATTAATTATTTAATTGAATATTATAATTATGGGTATAATAATAATATGCATGAATTTATTTTATCCTATATGATTTGGCATATTTTATGTTATTATATGGTTTAATGCATTATTGTTATTTAGTTGGATTAAATAATAATAACTTTGTGAAAATTGTGAAAAGACCATAATGCCCTTATGATGTGATTTGGTTAAGAGGCAATTAAGGGACACTAAATTGTTATTAAAATCTAAATAAACTAATTCAATTCAAAATTTAGATCGGTTACAATATTATAGCTTTTATTTATTTATTTATTTTTAAAATAAGTTATAGCCTAGAATTAAGGAGAGGGAATCGCTCCACATTCTACACAGATGATTCTTCTTTTTTTGTTAAAGCACGATTAGAGAGTGTTCTGAATGGAAAAAAATCATGGGAAGAGAGAGAGACAGAGAAGCATATAATTGTTCTTGAAACATTCTAGAGAGAGAAAATTCAAATTTTTGGTTTGTGAGCTCTAGAGAATTTATGGGTAGTTTTGGATGTTTTGAATGTCTTTCCTATGATCTAAGGAGAGTATTTGACGTGGCCAAAGGGGTTAGGAAGCTGGGTTTTGAAATCCACCATTTTTGGAGCTTCAAAGTGATGTTCTTGGGTGGATTTCAGATTTGAGAAGGTTTAGATTGTTTCTTGGTTCATGGAGGCTTGTGTACAAGCTTAGGGGACCCCAAGAATCTTTTTGGACGTGAAGAAATAGGGTGAAAAGGTTCAGAGCAAGAAAACCAAGTTTGAGCTCCATTGTTGGTGGTACACCGGACTTGGAGAAGAAGACATCAAACCGAGTGGATACGGGCATCTTCTTGGGCTGCGATTTAGTGTTTTAAGGTGTTAGAGACAACAAGATCATTTTCCAAGTGATGGAAGAGTCAGAACGCAGTAAAAACTCAGCCATAGAGTCACCGGCGCTGGAGAAGACGCCAACTTTGGCAATGCTCTGGCGAAGCCCGATTTGGGTAGTTGTGACGATCTTTTTCTCAATTTTTTTTTTCTGTTTGGGATTCTATATGATATTTAGGGATTAATGGTGAAGTTTTGGATTTTTTAAAAAAAAATTCTTGAATTATTGTAAATTATTTGGTGTTTTTCAAAAAATAATTATGAAAAATACTTAGACTAGTGTAAAATTATTGAAATTATTATGTGTTAGGATACAATTCTGGACAGTTAGTTTGAGTTTTTGATTGTTTGTGTATTTATTTGTAATTATTTTATTTAATTCCTAGATTAATTATGAAAATTACCTAGGTCATGCTTGAGTCATTGTTTATATTTTTGTGATGCTAAATACTGATTATAAAGTGATTTGGAACTGATTTTTCAGCATAATTACTACTGTAAAGATTCGTTAGAATTTAATTGTGATAATTGTAACTTAAATAAATTTAAATTAAGATAAATGGTATAAGTTAGTGTTTATTGTTTGGGCACTGTTCTTATGATGTTAATATGTTTATATAGTGTCTCTAACTGATTTAGAAACATGTTAGGATATTGGGTAATTATTTGATAATTTCTTGTTATTTTCACGTAATTTCAATTGAAAATTTTGTATAATTATTATGTATGCTCATTGTAATTTTTTAAGATTTCTAATGTGATTATAAATGGTTGGGAAGCATGTTAAGATCGGACTTTGGTAATTATGACGATATTTGGTTATTTATTGGATTACTATGAAAAATGGGTAATTAAGTAAGTAATAGGAAATCGTTAATTTTATATGGACGGTATGACTTTAATATGAGTTAGTAGTGATAAATAAACTTAGGGGCCATTTTATTTGAATTAAATTGCTTGTGTGAATTTACTTGGTTATAAAATGCTAGTTTTGACTAGAAGGGTATTTTCATAAATTTTCGCATAAATAGTGTTTGTATGAATACATGTGTTACGTGAAATATGTTTATACGTGGGTGCAAGTTAGTGGTATGAATTTTAATGAAAAATAACTAGGGTTAGTATGCCATGCAAACTGAATATATATATTTTTTGCATTGTGTATTTTGGCGTAGATTTTTCAGAATAGATTTCTGTGTGAAATCTTGATTTGTGTGCTTGAATTTTGAACGTGTCATTGTATTGTTGAGTGTTTAGGGTCTTGTCCTCAACAAGGAAACTCAGTGAAGGGTTCTAGAGAGAACAAGGGGATTCACAACAACTGAGGTAAGAAGAGTTGACATCTGCGCACAGGGTGTATGTTTAACCATACAACCTTGTTTATGGTTTGTTATTTTATGTATTTATGTTATGTAATTGGTTATTTTATGATAGTGATGTTAGCATGAGAATAGTGCTAGACTAACTAGATAGTTGACATGCTTGAATGATAGAATATAGGCGTGTTTTATGTGATTGCTGCTTGTGTGAGCACAACACTTGTAGGTATTATCATGGGTGAGTACTATTCATGGTAATGAGATGCCCATGGGAATGCCAAGTGTGACTATAGCACAAGGCAAGGTAAATTACATTTCATGTCTGATCAACATGGATGTGAGTTGAGTATCGTATGTGAGTACAATGTGCGATATGTGACTGATGTATGTGTGAGTACAACCCGCATTGGATGTTTACTATGGTATTGTGTTTATATCGCATGTGGTTAATTGTGAAATTGTTATTTATGCTTATGTTATCTGGTTGGGGGGTTATGTCCTACATAACTCTTCTTATTGGGCGTTAGCTCATAGGTACTATGTGTGCAGGGAAAGGAAAGACAAAGCAGTGAGTGGTGCAGGCTCGAGACATGGATCTTACATGTTAGCAGTGGGCGATGTTTTAGAGTTTTAAAGTTTTTTCAGATTGGAACATTTTAGCTTTTGTTTTGGAATTGAAATTTTTATTAATGTCATTATGGTTTGTTTTTTTAATTCCCAAACATTTTATTTTAAATAATGAGATCTCATGCTTAGTTTTATTTCAATAAATAAGTTTTTCTATGATAAATGTTTGTCGATTTAAAATAGACTTTTATAAGTAATGTTTCGGGAAATAGGGATGTTACATAATTAGGTTGAGAAAGTGTCAATAGCTTGTTCTTGCTATCCCTTAGGATTTGGTTTCCCGGAACATAGCTCGTCTTGCCTAAATCTTTCATTTGGAACTTTTCAGCCAACAACTTCTTTACGTTTGACAATGTCTCTACATTGTTGCCAATGAGTAGAATGTCATCCACATTAAGAACTAAGAAAACCACCACTTTTCCTTTGATATATTTATATACACACATTTCGTCAACATTCTATTAAAAGCCATATGTTTTAATTGTTTCATCCAAGGAGATATTCCAAGTTCTAGATGCTTGCTTTAATTCATAAATGGATTTCAGCAAATTACACACCTTTTGGTCTTCCCCATTCTTGATGAACCCTTCTAGTTGTACCATATAGATATTTTCATCATGATAACCATTAAGGAAGGTTGTCTTGACGTCCATCTGCCATATCTTATAATCATACGTGGCAACTATGGATAAGAGAATGCAAATGGATTTTAGCATTGCCACAGGAGAAAATATTTCTTCATAATCAACACCTTGTCTCTAAATGTAACCCTTGGCTACTAGCATTTCTTTAAAAGTCTCCACTTTTCCATCTACACCTCTTTTCTTCTTGTATATCTATTTGTACCCAATGAGCCCGACATATTCAAGTGGGTCTACAAGTTCCCAGATAGAATTGAAATACATGGATTTCATTTCCTTGTTCATGGCTTCTTACCATTTCTCATTTTCAAGATCATCCATAGCCTCTTTGAAGGTTAATGGATCGTCCTTGTCTGTATTAGAAATAAGGACATGTGCCTCATGTTCGTAGCAAACATGTTGTCTCACATTCCTCCCACTATGACATTGCACTAAGGTTTCCTTTTCAGGAATAGTGGTTTCCTCAGTTTTTTGTTTATCATTTAATGATGACGATGAAGGTGATGGAATCTTATCAGCTATGAGTTCCTCCAAAACTACTTTACTCTGAGGTTTATAGTTATTCAAATAGTCGTGTTCACGAAAGGTCACATTTGTTGAAATAAATACCTATTGGTCTTTGGGACTATAGAAGTAAACACCTCTTGTTTCTAGAGCATAGCCCACAAAAATGCATACTTCAGACCTCGAATCAAGTTCCCCTTATTTTGGTCTAAGAACATGGGCATGACAGCCCCAAATGCAGAAATGGTGCAAACTAAGTTTGTTTGCATTCCACAGCTCCAGTGGCATTTTGCTTATGGTCTTAGATGGGACCACATTCAAAATGTAAGTCGCTGTTTGAAGTGCATATCCCCAGAATGAGAGAGGAAGTGAAGAGTAGCTTAACATAGACCTGACCATGTCCAACAAGGTCTTGTTTCTTCTTCTTCCTGAAACACCATTTCTGTGGCGTTCTAGGTGTTGTGAGTTGGGATGGAATACCATGTTCCAGCATGAAATCTTTTAGTTCTAAATCCAAATATTCACCACCTTGATCTGGTCGAAGTGTTTTAAAAGTCTTACATAATTGCTTCTCAGCCTCAGCTTTGAATTCTTTAAACTTACCAAAGGTTTCAGATATCCTAAGCATTAGATAAGTATGACCATATCTTGAGCAATCGTCAATGAAAATGAAAAAGTACTCATACCAACCTCTTGCTTGTACATTTATTGGATCACAAACATCACTGTGTACAAGCATCAAAGGTTCTTTTGCTCTATTGCCTTTTGCTGAGAAAGGATGTTTGGTTATTTTGCCTTCTAGACAGGATTCACAAACTAGAAGAGTTCCAACTCTTAGTTCTCTCAAAAGTCCATCTTTTGTTAACCGATTTATCTTGTCTAGTCCTATATGACCAAGTCTAAGATGCCAAAGATATGCGCCATCCTAATTTGAAACTTTTTGTCTGTTGTTTCTTTCCGTTTTTGCTAATTTAAATAATTCCAAGTTATTTAGCGTTTGTTCAATCAATGAAAGCGTTAAAGTCTTAGTATTCAATTTGCATGTCTAAAGAAAAATTAAGAATAATAAAATGATAAATAAAATATTCTAAAGGAAATACATGCAACAAAATTCAAAATACTAAAAGTAACAAACTAAAACATTGTTCAAATAACAATAAAGTTTTTCTTTCAATAAACTAAAGAATTAAAAAAAAAAGGACTTTCTTCAATGCATTATTGAACTAGTTGTTTTCCCTCTCTTCTTTCTAGTCTTTTTGTCTCCATCGACAAGTTCCTCTTGATTGCTCTAGCATCTGTAGAGAAGAACAAAAATATGATTAGAGGTTTCTAAGTCAAAGATTCAGAATGATACATTATAATCCACTATTAAGCTTAAGGTAAAGGCAAATCATATTTACCTTTTTCGCGAATATGATCTTTTTTGTATATTCTCATAGACAACATCCCACATATCACCAGCGTATTCAATATTTTCGAACTTTTTCCTCAGCTTTTCTTCCATGGTGCTAAGAATATAAACTCTTGTCATGTGATTTGATCTCATCCAATCAACATATTTTTCATGTTCCTCTTTCCTTGCTTCCCACGATGGCATAGGAGGAGGTCGTCTTTCATTAAAATTATGTTTTAGCTTTTTAGCCAGAAAAACGAATAAAGTTAAATTTATCCACCCTTCTTCATCCTCTTTAGTAAGTTTAACATTTCTTATATGATCATCAATCATTTGATGCATGACCAGGCATATAATGAGAAAGTAATTTGGTGGCAACATTTTATGACTGAAATAAAAAATACAATAATATTACTACTTGAAAAATATAAATTATTTGGAAAGTAAATATGATGCATGAATGCAACAATTAAAACACATAAGCTATCATTTACTATTCCACGATAAAACTACCTAACAAATAAAGTTTCACCTAAGGGTCAGTCAAGTTAAATTCTGATAGTTTATAAGACAATCTTATCTTTATTATTTAAAACTTAAAATAATTCTTTATTTTCTCTTTTAAAAATAAAGTACTGCTGGTTTGGTCAAGATGCAATTATCCACTGCAAAATACATCACTCATTCCTATCTTCATAAGAAGCCAACCTTGATATTAATATGTCTAGAAACCTTCCTTAGGGGGACGGAAACAAAGCCACCTCGAGGCCCTATTCATATCTCACGGTGTTGTACTAATAATGGAGACCGTAGGTCACATTGAGATGTTCACCTTCTCCCACTTACTATTTTAAGAATTATGTGTTTTTATTAAACTAATCAATTAATTCTAAATTAATTACTAGTTTATTAATAACCCTATGAATGTAATTAATTACAAAATATAATTAATTATAAAAGAACATGTTTCTACAACTAATGTGATCTAGATAATTATCCATTACATTCATCTAACTTTACTAAAACACTTTTTTAAATAAAGTTGGTTATCTTAAAGGCCTATAATGAATATTGCATTTATTATGGTGTGAGTTACCAAGTTTTAACTAATTTAATACTTGGTAGTTTACATGCAATTGATTTCTCGAAAATAATTCATATAAACAATTAGGACAATCCTAAATAATCACGTTTCTAAAAGATGCATGATTAATGAAATATGAGTGGGGTTTTATGAATGACATGTAAATGACTAATGCATGATCATGTTATCAACCAAACATTAATTGGCATTTATTTAAATAAATACAATAAATAAATAAATAAATTATAAATGATGAATCTCTATTGAGTATTTCTAAATTAAAAACCTTTGAAATAATATAAATAAAATTACAAAATAGTCTTTAGGTTGTTTCAAACCTCCAAGAATGCTTCTTATCTCTTTTAGGCTTTCTTGCTAATCTTTAGGAATTTGTTAGGCCAACTATTTAATTTGAAAGTAACTTTCCAATTAATTTATTTAATTAAAACTAACTTTTAATTAAATAAATATTTTTGTCATTTTTTTAGTTTAGTTGAATTTAAATCATTAAAGAATCAAATTCAAATAAAATTTAAACTTAAGATAAAATCTTACAAACTAAAGGATATTTTATTTTTCTAATAAAAATAAAATAAGATAATTAAACTTTTAAATTCAAATTATTTAAAAATAAACTAAATAAAAGATAATTGCACAAAAATAGGATTTAACTTGGGCACCAAAAATTGTGCCGTAGATCACTAGGGCCAGCGACATGGAGGAGCCTCAAGGGCTCGGCAAGGTGCAGTTGGGTGGCTAGGAAGCCACAGGTGCTGTGCACCCATGGAGCAGGGGCTTGGCCAGGGTAGTTGCACGTGCGAGGGGCACAGTGCAGCAGGGAGCCACAGGGCTGCGGTTGGGCAAGCAGCAGGCAGGCACAAGGCGTGTGCATGTGGGCAGGCTCGAGCCTGTGCTTGCGCGCGCATGGCTGGGGAGGGCTCAGGTCGATGGCTTGGTTGGTGGCTCGACTCCTCCTATTTTCTTTGTGTACTTATTTTTAAAATATATATTTTAAAAATAAATTTACAAAAATCCTATGCCCTTTATGGCTTACATAAGATCTGGTAATTCAAATTCTTAACCCAATAACACCATATAATTAACGATCCATCATTCTACTATACATTCAAAAAACATATCCATTCATTCAATATACATATAAACATACATATAGGAAATGCAAGAAACTCACACATCATTTAATATATATATATATGTAGACTGCTCTGATACTAATTATTGGTACTAAAAATGTAAATCAGAGATACAAATCAGAATGGATTTTTAAAAATTTATTAATATCAGCCAGGATCATACATATATAAATATATTAAATCACATACAAATAGATTAGAGATTACCTCTTGAAGCCTATCAAGTATCCACAAATCTTTTTGTATAAATCAACAATCTTCCAATCCAGATTCTGAAAGCTCACACATTGATCTTCCAGACCAATCCTCAAACACACAAGGACGTGTGTGGACACGTAGAATTCAAAAGGTTGATTTAGGACTCTCTAGATGTACTCAACACATGAAATCTAGAGAGGTTTGATGGAGAGAAGAGTCTGATAGTCAAATGAAAACCACCTCTTGAAAAGTATCGTTTCTTTTTCAGGTTTATAGAGATAATTAACTAATTTAATTAATATTTATTTTATTTAAAATAAAACTGATCAGTTATAACTTATTTAATTATTTAATTTAAATCATATTTAAAAAGGAATAATTAAATAAATAAATTATTTGAAATTCAAAATTCAAATCCTAGGGATAGGAAATCCCTGTGTATGGCGCCTCACTCACTGTACAGTGAGTGTGTCGACCACACCAGTAGGATAATTTTCTCATTTATTTGCTTAATTAATATTTAAGACAATATATTTATCCCAAAATAAATATTAGTTAATTCAAAATCAAATTTAGCTTAAAATATAAGTTTTAAATAAATAAATAAATATCTTATTCTAAATAAGATAATTATTAATCTATCTTTTTATATTAATCCAAATATGATTGATATTTATTTTAGCATATCATTTTTCAAAATAAAAACTATATAGTTAAATAAATAATTAATTTATAATTAATCAATTGCCCATAATTAACACATAATTATTTCCTTACCATGGAAAATTAATTCATTTGAAATTAAGTCCTCTCTAGAAATCTTTCTTTTGACATCCTTACCCTTGATAGTGTAGGACAAAGGCGGTCTAGGGACCATGGACCTATAATACGAAGCTCTAATAAACTAGATTATTAATTAAACTCTCTATTCTAATAATCTTATTTATTAATTCTATGATTACTCCACTATGAATATGGAATTGCACTCTAAGTATTTATAGAGTTATATTTACAGAGATTTCTCTTGTAGCCCATTGATATAATCAATAAATGTAGTTTTGTCCTCCATTTATTGATTCGTTAATTAGTGTTGGTCAAGATTATTATTTTACTCTTCTAATTACCTCTTGATCCTTAGTATCATTAATTCACTAGCGAATAATTAATCTATAATCAAATTATAGATTTTAGCTCAATAACTATTAAGTTCCAGCATTAACATTTAAGGGAACCAATATTCGACCGTTAGGAAAGTATGAATTTAATCATTGTAAAACATTTTCCCAACCATTCTTGAAATTGAATGAGTGAATCATTGTAAAACATTTTCCAATACAAAAGTCATTAGCCTCATTATACTAAAAAATCTTAATGAGTGAATCAAAAGATCCAGGAAACACAATCAGGAGTTCATGAATACTCAAGATTTAGACTGATCTACAGATGATCATTTATTATGACAAGAAATAAATCTTTGTGTCAAACGACAAGTTTATAAAGATAATTAATTCTCATCGGTCCTATCATATATAATCTCTATTAAATACAACACTTTTACTAAGATGTCTCACATCAATAATTTGATTCTAGAGCACTTGCATCTTGTATGATTAGTAAACCGTACTAGTAACCATTCATTAAAGATTCTTGATAGGTGTCGTTAGCCGTACCAAATTTAATTACTGATTTTATTAATTTTTTATACCAACTACTTCAATATAGCGGTAAATAAGGATCGAACCCACGAGGACTACTATTCAATTTATTATTCAAAAGACAAAAAGTTAATCAAGACGGGGTTTTTGAAATTAAAAATAAAGTTAATAGTTAAACTAGTTAAGAGTTCATTCTCCACCACTAAATACTCATTCAAGTATTTCAATAATAACATTGATCTATATTCCCAATTAAACTATTAACCCCGTAGATAAAACTTAAGCAGTCAATTATCCCAGTTTCCCTATTATAATTAATTAAAGCTAAGTTCTCTTAATTAACCATTTTTACCAAGCAATAAACCCATTAAGCATGCGATCTATTTAACCTAGGAAAAACATTACACTCTGTGGAAACAAGTTAATCTAGGCAACAAATTTATTAAGAATTCAATTCATTTAACCTAGGTTATATTTTTCATTATAATTAAAATACTCGTCACAATACCTTAATTGCAATTTATCACTCTACTCAGAATCCTAAACTATTAGGTGAATATAAATCCTAAGATGATAGTAGAATAATGCAAACCTTAATTAGCGGCTGTCTAAACAAGATTTTACAAGATCGATCCATGACATTCAAATAGAAAAATAGAAGCAATTTAATATAAGGGATTAGAAAATCAATGAAAATTATTAAAACCAAGAAATCATATTTAGGGCTTTAAAATCACCCTTAACAATAAATAAAAACTAAATTTACTACAAGAAAAAGAGTAGAAGATAATGTCTCTCTAAAAGAGGGAATAGAGAGTGTTTTCAAATAAAGACAAACATCTATTTATAATAGTCTCATACTAATTAAAACTAATCAAAATAAAATTAAAAATTTAAAACTTAAACTTAAACTAATAGATATTAATTTTCTTTTAATATTATTTTGATATCTCCAATTTTTGAATTTGGAGTAAAAATATATGCTTGTTGGTTACAAAATTGGAGTTTGAGTTTTATATTTTCGTATTCTTCAAAAAATGGAATTTTCCCACACAATTAATCTTATTTTGACCATATCTCCCTCGATATAACTCTGAATTGAATGATTCAAAGTGTTTTGGAAAGCTTAGAAAAATATTTACAGCTTCTATTTCTTGAATAATGTCCAAAATATGGCTAGAAAAGTCTTAAAATCGCTTGTGAATTTTCAGCTCCAGTTCTGTCTTAGACTCTAGTTCAGATTTCTATATTTTATTTTATTCATAAAAATACACAATTTCCTATAAAATAAAATAAATGAAATAAAAATTAAATATTTCAAATATATTAAATTAATGTCATAGAAATATTAATTCAAATTTAATTTATTTTTATATTAATAAATGTGTATTTTTACTCTTAAAGTTCTTTCTTACCCAAAAATCACAAAATACCCAAAACAAAATTAAAATTATTAAAATAACTAAAAATTAACAATTTCTAAGCCTAATGAAATTAGAAATATATGATCAAAATTGAACTTATCAATTTCTTCATTTAATTTGTTACTAACTATTTTATTCATTATATATGATCTTAATTCTCTCGTACTAATACAAGATTATATTCTCGTGAATGAATTTAGAATTTTCTTGATATTATTATAAAATTAATTCAAACAATAATTATAACATTAAAAAAATAATAAAATTATACTTTTATTTAAATCAATAAAATTCATTTACATGCTTCTAGAAGTTTTATGTTGCGTGTTATTGAATAATGGCAAATAGGCCCAAGAGTTGACTTTCGGTGTAGGCATTTATAAATAATCATTTTGGGTCCAAAGTATTCCTTTGGACTATATGAGAGTATCCCAAAAGTGTAAAAACTCCATAATCTATTACTTTATAAAAACGTCACTTATCTCATAGAAAAATATAAAAAAAATACCACTTAAAGAAATAACTGAGTGGGGCCTGAATTAAACAAGCAAGTTTGAGCCCAATAGTTAAAAATAAAAATAAAGTATTCTTATGCAATGTTAGAAAAATGAAATAATCGTTTAAGGCCCACTGAGGTAAATAAAACTAAAAATTCATAACATATTTTCTTTTAAATCTTGGCGCTCATATTGATCGTTTGTTCATTCATAGGAAACCCCCACGTCATACATACTTAGACATCAGAACTCCCCACATCACAGCATGTGCCAGAGAGTAATCCTATTGCTTACTTGAAAGGGGGAAAGTAAATGGGTGAGCTAAAAGCTACGTAAGGAAGTACAACAATACAACAATATCAAAGAAAACACAAAAAGGACATGTATAATAAAACATGGAATTACACAACATCATCATACTCATAGTTCATAATAATAAGTGAAGTCATAGTCATACATCACATTATACATCATAAACATACTATTTATGATCATGACATCTCTGTTGTCCATGTCACATCTTGAGGTAACCAATATAACATGGACTGGTAGAACCTCATCTATGAGGTAAACAGGATCTCAGGTCCTTGAATAACCTCAACGCGTCCGCCCTTTGAGTTACGTCATATGCTTAGTAACTCCTTTGTTGCGTTGCGTTAAGCACGTTAGCAACCTTTTCTTTTCATTCATCATACAAACACTTGTAATCTAATTCACATAAAAACATAGAGAGTACATGTTTCATCATACTTGTCATAACATATCAAGATAGAATTCTACTTTTCCATATCACTTGGTTTATCATCAAAACATAGCATCTTCATTTCCATAGCACATTATTTCTTGCAACATACAAGTCTTATAATTTCATAGCACAAACATAGAAAATTCTATCAAACTTCCTTACCTCAGGTCCAAGCAAAGAAAAATGAGAAAACGTCACAACGAGCCTATAATCATAACCAAACGTCCGTCTCTTAGAATCACATAAGAATACTCATGCTCATCATACATACCCCACGTGTGCATGGGCCATGCACACGCGGAACAAGTTACACTACAATTGCAATCATACAATAATCTCACATAAAATCATAAAAGAATAATGTTAATCCTACCTATTAATCCCTCATGGTTACAAAGTAAAAGTAATGTGTTTGAACAATAAGCATATATTTGGACGTAAAAATATATTTGCATGTAACATGCATATGTGGGAGCATTATTAAAATTTAATGTGTTAGAACGATAATTTCTAAATGTTTATTTCTTGCCTCTTGAAACAAAATCCAGCAACATACTTTATTTACCATTTAATTATTTCTTTAACCACAAAATTGTTGTTGTGAATACAGGAATCCTTCCCTTGTGAATTTCATTAAAGTGAACCTCTACATTATGAGGCGCCTCAAAGATTATGAGACACATGCTAGTGGGACGAAGAGGCATGGGCTTTACTTGGCATCGGAGGCGTTAGGCTAGGAAAATCACCCTCGCTATGTGAGGGTCGTTGGCAAGCAGCCCATGCGCACGCCACCCTCGCTATGCGAGGCTCATTGGCAAGCAGCCCTGCGCATGCCACCCTCGCTATGCGAGGGTCCTCGGATGGCTTCCCATACACGCGCGCACCGTGTCCGTGCAAGGCGTCGTGCCTCGCCCCCGTATGATCGCGCCTGTAGCCTCGCTATGCAAGGCACCCTCGCTATGCGAGGGTGCAACCTTGCCTCGCCCCCGTATGATCACCATGCAGGCTCGCTATGCGAGGCACCCTCGCTATCCGAGGGAGCAACCTTGCCTCACCCCGTCACTCCACCAAAGTAGCCTTGCCATGTCCTTCGTGTCCTGCATACGTAGACCATTGCATCCAAACAAGGGTCTCCAAGGGTCGACTCGCTATGTCAGACCCTCAAAGGATCCTTAGCATCTCATTATGTGAGGCCTTCACTAGGCCTCCCACATGCACCTTGTCTCGCCTTAAACACCCCGTGCCTCGCCAAAGTGGCCTTAGTCCATTCTAGGAGTAGGTGCCACCAGCGAGGCACCCCCAAGCCTTGTCTTCTCTTGACATGTAAAGTGTGGAGCCTCCTCAATATGCGTACGAGGAACACTTGGAAATACTAAGTAGAAGTGCCATGTGATCATAGGGTACCAGGTACGCGTACTAATAGGGGATGTACGACCATGATGAGGATAGGGGTGTGGCCCTGCCATCCACGTCTGACGAGTAGTGGCAGTACGAATTTGTACGGAGAGTGGAGACACTACCTGGGTGCCCCTGGCCATGTGACAGTGCCGACAGTACGATGTCCTGCACCACTACTCTAATAATGTCAGGGTATACACCATTATGTCCCAAGCCACTACCCTGACCATGCACCTGCGTACGAACTGACTCCCTGGGACCTACTTGTATCTAGGGGCCAATAAAGCCCACCTATAAATAGGGTCTGACCCCTCAGGCTAAGGGGTTGGAAAACTGATTGTATGAGGAGACGTTTAAGAAATATATGATCTTTGTTCCATTGTAGTTCTGATTTTTCTGTTGATTCAAGTTCTTTCCATCTGATTCTAAGCTATCCTTAGTATAATAATCAGAGTTTTCTAACCTTAAATTGTTGACGAGTTCTTACTGTCAATAGTTGTACAAAAATTTAATACAACATATTTACTTTATAAGATAATTCATTTAGCCTTTTCTAATTTCTCATGAAATAATAATACTATTTCTTATTTAAATAGCATTTTAAAGGTTGTGACAAAATTCGTGGTTACTTATAATGACTAAATGAATTTATTGCTTTCTCTTAGAAAATAATTTTACTCATCTAAGAAAAAATTTGCACGTTTATGAATGTGAAAATTCATAAATAAAGTGTTGAAGAATTACATTTTCATATATAATATTTAAGACTTAATTTATTGGAGTGTAGGACTTACTTATCTTAAATAAAATATCATTTTTTTCTTAATGAAGCAAAATTTCAGCAAGCTAATTTATTTGTTTAAATCATAAAATTGAATTTAAACCATATTCTTTTTCACAAAATTAAAAAAAAACTGCATATATATATATATACTTAAGTATGAAAATACATATTTAAATCATAGAAACATCACATTTATCACATATATACTTATAATTTAGTTTATTTGATGAACTAGTTTTATCTATCCCATTTAAAAAGACTTTTCTTACTATCAACTAAAATTCCAAAAACTATTTTTTATTAAATTTAAACACACACTGGAAATAAAACTATATTTATTTCATAAAAATATAAAAAAAATATGCATGTATTTAATTTGATAAAACACCATTGACATGTGAAATAACGTCTTTTTGTTTACATAAAATCAAACACCACTTTGAGGCATCATATGTGCATTATAAAATATTTATTTACCATTACCATCCCAAGATAATAAAAAAATATCAGCAAGCATAAATAAAAGCAAAATCACTTTTAATCCTGTTTTAAATATAACACCTAACATGTTTCTACCATTCAAGTATTACAAGAAGCAAAACTATCCATGTAGCAAGAACCTAATATTTATACACACAAAATCAAATTAACATCTTTAAAGGAACTTATACTCATTTAAAATCTTAAAAACAACCTAACATGTTTCTAAAATCACAAGTGACATCAAAATCATAAAAATGAATCAAGCATGATATACACATCTCCTTTAGGTCGAAACCCTCGTAACATGTTTCAAATTTTTTAATGTTTCCAAAACTCACGAAAATCCTAGCATATTTCTAAGACCATAAGTTCCATCATGACATACCAACCAAATATGAATCCATCATGCAAAAAGGATCCCTAGGTTACCAAAAGTATAAGCACGACACATATGAGACCCTAACATGCCTTGATATACAATACATAAAATCATGCCCCCACTTCCATAAGCATGTTTGTCAACCAAAAGACTCAACACCAAGAGTCCCAAAACATGCATTAGGCCAACCATACACCATCCAAAATTCTCATCTCATGATCATGTCCACGTTCATCAACAATCATCAAAGTATTCAAGAACCATAATACAACCAAACCACAACAAGGCTAGAAATTCATATGAATCAATAAATCAAACAAAAAAAAAAAAAACACGGACTAGAATCAACATCACAAAAATATCAAAAGCAAGCTAGATCACTACCTCCTTTATAGAAATCAACCCCTCAAAGTTGGTTCTCCCTTTTTGGCACCTATGGTTTTCGAATCCCACGAGAACAAGAGAAGAGAAAATCATTACTAAATTTTATGAAGAAGGATAACTATTTTTCAAAGAATCAAAACACAATGAAAAACAACCATTACCTACAACCCTTGAGCCTAGCTTTCTTCCTTCTTCTTCTTCCTCAATCTCTCTCTCTCTCTTTCTTCCTTCTTTTCTCTCCTTCTCTCTCTAACTTCTCATGCAGCCCCCCCCCCCCCCCCCCTCTCTCTTCCTAGCCGACGGCACCAAGAACCAAACATGAGCTCTTTTCTTTCTTTCCTTCCTTTTATTTAACCCTATAGAAAATAACCTAGTCTAATGGGAATGGGATAGTTTCTCAATTTGATTTTTGTCTAGCATCATCAAGTTAATCCATATAAAATCCAAACCAAATAAGAAAAGAAGACCACTCCTTTCCCACTCTCTTCCACACGCCTACCCCTTATTTCCCTTCCCTTTTATTTTCTTTTTAATTATTTAATTTCTTAAATAAATAAAAATAAAAGGAAATTAAGTGTAGGAAATACTATTGCATGGTCACCATACAACCATGCACATGCACACACCCAATGACTCATGTGCTACTTACCATGCACCTTGGTGCATACAATCAAAACTCACTTACTTACAAATTAAATTCACATAATTCCTACCAAAAAATTTAAACAATTAAAAATAAATTTCTAACACTTAACAATTAACAACAAAATAATATACAAAATTAATTAAACTAAAAAACAAAATTTGGTGCACTACAATATACCCTCCTTAAAAGGAATTTTCTCCTGAACTTCTCTCTTACCAAATAAGTCAGGGTATCTTTCTCTCATGTCTTCCTCCAGCTCCCATGTTGCTTCCCTTTCCGTGCTATTCTTCCACAAGTGCTTAACTAATGGAATCCTTTTGGATCTCAGTTCCTTGATTCCTTTTTTGATGATACGCTCTGGTTGTTCATTGTAACTTGGGTCCTGCTTCAGATGTAACGGCTCATGACTCAAAACATGAGAAGGATCCAACACGTACTTATGCAAGACATTATGTATTTCGGCTAGTGCTAGGGTAGTGATAAATGGTACACAACTTTCCCTACTTTGTCCAAAATCTCAAATGGACCTATAAATCCCGGGCCCAACTTCCCTTTCTTCCCAAAATGCAACTCCTTTCATTGGCGAGACTCTCAAGAACACAAACTTGCCCACTGAAAACTCGATGTCCCTTCTCTTAAGGTCTGCGTAACTCTTTCGCCTACTTTGAGCGATAAGCAGCCTTTGGCGAATTTCCTCTATCGCCTCGCTGGCTTCCCTAACTGCCTCTGGGCCTAATATATGCTTCTCTAACTTCATCCTAGTGCAAGGGAGATCTACACTTGCACCCATAAAGCATTTCATAGGAAGCCATTCCAATAGTGGACTGATAGCTATTGTTATAGGAGAACTCCATCAGGGGTAGATATCGACTCCAGGATTTTGAAAAGTCCAATGCATAACATCTCAACATATCCTCTAGAAAATTTATAGTCCTCTGAGACTGCCCATCGGTCTGGGGATGAAAAGCAGTACTGAACTTTAACCTTGTACCCATGGATTTTTGTTATCCCTTCCAAAAGTTCGATGTGAATACTGACCCTCGATTAGAAATAATCGACTTTGGAAGCCCATGAAGTCTCACTATCTTGATCACGTACAACTTTGCATACTGATCTATCGAATTGGTGGTCTTAACCGGCAGGAAATGGGCGGACTTAGTGAGCTTATCCACTATTACCCAAGCAGAATCATGTTGTTTTGTGGTCCTAAGTAACCCTACCACAAAATCCATCGCTATGACTTCTCACTTCAATTTTGGAACATAAAGTGGTTGAAGTAGCTTTGCTGGCCTTTTATGTTCTGCTTTGACTTGCTGACATGTCAAACATCTGGCGACAAACTCATCAACATCTTCTTCATTGCAGGGCACTAATAAAATGCCTTAAGGTCATGGTACATATACTATGGATGTAAGGAATATGGTGTTGTATGTGCCTCCTTCATAATACTTTGCTCAATCTCATCACTGTTAGGCACATAGATCCTATCTTTATATCACAACAATCCACCATTATACATAGTGAAGTCGTCACTACCACTTTTCTGTACCAAAGCCTCTTGCTTCATTAAGGATTCATCCACTTTCTGCCATTCTCTAATATGTTCCAATAGGGAGGAAAGTAGAGTGAGGTTTGCGAGGCTTCCTATTATGAACATAATATCGACGTTTATAATCTCTTTCTACAGAGGTGTCTCTATCGTGCTCATAGTTGAGACACTCCCATGTCCTCGCCTACTCAATGCATTAGCCACCACATTGGCCTTGCCTGAGTGGACTATAATTTCACAATTATAGTCCTTTACTAATTTTAACCACCTCCTTTGCCTCATATTCAGCTTTTTCTGAGTGAAAACATACTTCAGACTTTTGTGATCGGTGTATATTTCACACTTATCCCCATAAAGGTGATGTCTACATATTTTCAGTGCGAACATCAGTGCTGCTAACTCAAGATCATTGGTGGGATACCATTGCTCATAGTCCTTGAGCTGCCTTGAAGCATAGGCTACCACTTCCCCATTCTGCATCAACACGCAACCTAAGTCGTTCTTAGACGTGTCATAATACACCACAAACTTTCCACCCTCTGTGGGAACACAAATGGTAGGTGCAGAGATTAACTTATCCTTCATAGTCTGAAAGCTTTCTTCACACTTCTCCGTCCATGTGAACTTTTGGTGCTTGCGGATTAAGTTGGTCAAGGGTGTGGTAATCTTTGAAAAACCATCAATAAACTTCTGGCAGTAACCCGCTAACCCTAAGAAGCTTAGAACCTCTAAGGAATTCTTTGGATAAGGCCAGTATCTAATGGCCTTGATCTTTGCTGGATCTACTAGTATTCCATTCTTGGACACTATATGCCCTAGGAAAGTCACTTGTTCCAACCATAACTCACACTTGGAGAACTTAGCATATAGTTGGTGTTCTCGTAGTCTATTGAGCATCAACCTCAGGTGTTCCTCATGCTCTTCCTTAGTCTTTGAGTAGATAAGAATGTCGTCTATAAACACTACTACAAAATTATTCAAGTAGTCCTTAAATATTCTATTCATCATGTCCATGATTTTCGCTGGGGCATTAGTGAGTCCAACATACATCGCTAGAAACTCATAATGCTCATAGCGAGTTCTGAAAGCTGTTTTAAGAATATCTCCATCCTTTACCTTCAACTGATGGTACCCGGATTGCAGATCAACCTTTGAGAACACTGTTGCCCCTTCCAGTTGATAAAAAAGGTCGTCTATCCTAGGCAAAGGATATTTATTCTTAATTGTAACCTTATTGAGTTCTCGGTAATCGATGCACATTCTCATGCTTCCACCCTTATTTTTCACAAGCAGGAATGGTGCTCCCCACGACGAATGACTAGGTCTTATGAATCCCTTGTCCAACCATTCCTGCAGCTGGGTCTTGAGTTCCTTTAACTCTACAGGTGCCATTCAGTAGGGCGCCTTAGATATTGGTATTGTTTCTGGTGCAAGTTTGATCACGAATCCTATTTCTCTATCTGGGAGTAAATATGGTAAATCCTCAGGAAACGCTTCCGAAAACTCATAAACAATGTGGAAATTTTCTATTTTCAACTCCCTCTCCTTAGATTTATCCACCACATTTTCCAAATATGTCGAACACCCATGCTACATCATCTTCCGAGCTTCCTATGCCAACATAATGGGTGTACAAAATCCTGCCACTTCTCCCTTAAAAGAAAAGAGTTCTCATTCTTCAGGTCTGAATTCTACAGTCTTTTTCTGACAATCTATTGTTGCTCCATATTTGGCTAGCCAATCCATGCCAAGTATAGCGTCATAGTCTGGTATGTCTAACTCTATGAGGTCTATTGGGCACTCTCTGCCCTAAACTATTATAGAAGCTGATTATAACCACCTAGTTGATGACATAATGTCTCCTGATGGTAACATGGTACTAAAACTACACTCAAACAATTTACATGACATACCAAGCTTATCAATTATATTCATAGCAACATAAGAGTGAGTCGCTCCAGAATCAATGAGGAATCTACATATCATACCAGGAATAGGGAGCTGACATGTGACTACGGTGTTACTTTAGGCTGCTTCCTTTTGGGTAAATGCAAAAAACCTTGCTAGCACTAGGTTACCATTACTGCCCTACCCTGCTTTCCACTACGTGCAATCCTTCTTTAGATGGCTTGCCTAACCGCACTAGTAACACTTGTTGGTACCGGCCTGACATTCGCCCAAATGTCGATGCGAGCATTTAGGGCAGCTGGGGCATTCAACTTTGTTGTCTTGGTGGGTTCCGCGATTACGATCATTGATGTGACTATTGCGGTTGCTGTGATTATTTCCATTCGTGGCCGGGGGTCTAGGCCTTTATTCATTGCCACTACTCTGTCCATTATGGGCCTTCCTCTTGCTGCCCTTATGGAAGCCCTTGTTTCTGTTGGCCTCCTTCTTGCAGCACTGTCTTTCCATATTCGGTCCTCCAAGTATTCCACTTCAAGTGCCTTATCCAAGACCTAAGCATAACTAACCACCTAAGCACTGGTCATCTTGATATCTCTAGCAATCATTGGCTTAAGTCCCCTCATAAACCTTTGGACCCACATGGCTTTAGTTGGTACTATTTCAGGTGCAAACCTAGCCAACCTATCAAATTTCTGAGCGTAGTCGGTAATAGAAAGGTTCCCTTGAAACAAATCACGAACTCATCCACCCTGGTTGTCAACATAGCTGCACTGTAGTACTTCTTGCCAAATGCTTGAACAAAGTCTGCCCAAGTCATAGGTGTTCAACTCGCGAGCCTACCTTACCACATCCCACCATATTCTCACGTCCAACTTGAGTAGGTGAGCTGGACATGAAACCCTTTTATGATCGTTCAACTCCATGTGATCAAAGATGGCTTCTACTAACTTCAACCAATCTTCTGGCACCATAGGGTTAGCTTTCCCTTGGAAACTAGGTGGGGCTTTCTTTCTGAAGTGCTCATAGACTGGCTCAAATCCATAAGCCATAGGCAGTGGTGTAGGTTGTGGTACTGGAGGCTTGGGCTGTGCCATTGGGACCTGGGTTGCGTGGAGTACTTGCCTGGTTTGAGCAAACTCCTCATCTCTCTGTCTCAACTGTTCCCTCAAACTTGTTATTTCTGCAACCAAATCCACAGTCAGTGTAGCTGGGGCTGCTAGTTGGGCTGGTGGCATTCTCAAATCAGGAATTTCTGTAGCATTAGGACTTGTAGAGGCACCTCTTACTCGGCCACTCCCTCTTCCCCTGCCTCCTCTTGCTCCTCTTCCTCTTATCAACATTATGAAATTCTAAGGCTCCAAAATAAAGTCATAAGAGAGGATAAATCGCATAATGGGTTGGTTACTTATAGTAATTCACAAAAGTTGTCATACATTCCCATATCCACAACATTTAGAGTTTGCAAGAGAAAAAAATACATTAAACCATAATGTCCAAAGTTTGCTCAAAATTACCCCATAAATTCAAACATCCAACAAACTGTTTAAATAAAACAATAAAAGAATCCATAAGTTCTTAAGGGTTTTTAAAAGAAGTCCCACTTTATTCGTTAACATTTATTGAAGGAAAATTGAGACAGATTCTAGTCCTCGATCGTGGACTCGTCCCCTGAGCTCTAATCGAAGACGTCTTCCGAAATGTGGAAGAAGTCAGGAGCGCTAGCCAATGTCCTCATCCTGGCGCTCACTTTTGGTATAGCGTGTATTACATTTTGATGCGCCATCTCCCTTTCCAAGTCATGCACCATCTCGAATCGTTCCTCCATCTCCCCATCATCCTTCTTTACCATGACTGCCTCCAAACGACTAAAATCATAATTGTCTAATGAGGTCGTAAATCATGTATTCGAACGTGCCAAAGTCCAAATCATCCTAGTCGACATCATGCCATGCCATGGTCAACTGAAGGAGAGCCTCAGGATATATAGATAGTGATTCCCTCAACACCCAGTATTGCTCAATGAGCCAAAGCAACACCCCTCTTTTGTTAATCAATCCTTGGATACGATTGCAAACTGCCGCTGTTGTTTTCAGTACGTCGATCCTCCAATCGCATGATCCTCGTCGAGTTGTACCTTAGGTATAACGTGAATCTCTTTGAGTAACTATTTCTTAATGGTTCTAATAATAGAAGGCATCTTTCTAAACTGCAATTACAAAACTACAAAATTTAAAAGAAGGAAAAAGTAGATAACATTTAAAGCAAGTACTTACGACACGGTGATGTGAGATTTTCCCGTCTTTAGCATGTATGGGGAGGGTCCTTGGAAATATGAACAACCTGTCTCTGATACCATTTGTAAAAATGCCCTAATATATTGCTTTATAAAAACGTCACTTATCTCATAGATAAATATAAAAATACCACTTAAAGGAATTACTTAGTGGGGCCTTGAATAAAACATGCAAGTTTGGGCCCAATAGTTAAAACTAAAAACAAAATATTCTTATGCAATGTTAGAAAGATGAAATAAACATTTATGTCCCACTGATGTAAATAAAACTAGAAATTCATAACATAGTTTCTTTTAAATCTCAACACGCATATTGATCATTTGTTCGTTCATAGGGAACCCCCACGCCATACATACTTAAACGTCGGAACTCCCCACATCACAGTGCATGCCAGAGAGAAATCTTATTGTTTACCTGAAAGGGGGAGAGTAAGGAGTGAGCTAAAAGCCCAGTAAGGAAGTACAACAATATCAAAGAAAACACAAAAAGGACATGTATAATAAAACACAACAATACACAACATCATCATACTCATAGTTCATAATCATAAGTGAAGTCATAGTCATACATTGCATTATACATCATAAACATACTCTTTGTGATCATGGCATCTCTGTTGTCCATGTCACATCTTGAGGTAACCAGTATAACATGGGCTGCTAAAACCTCCTCTATGAGGTAAACATGATCTTAGGTCCTTGAATAACCTTAACGCGTCCTCCCTTTGAATTATGTCATATCCTTAGTAACTCCTTTGTTGCATTGTGTTTAGCACACTAGAACCATTTTCTTTTCATTCTTCATACAAACACATGTAATCCAGTTCACATCAAAACATAGAGAATACATGTTGCATCATACTTGCATAACATATCAAGATAGAATTCTAGTTTTCCATATCGCTTGGTTTATCATCAAAACATAACATCTTCATTTCCATAGCACATTATTTCTTGTAACATGCAAGTCTTACCATTTCATAGCATAAACATAGAAAATTCTATCTAACTTTCTTACCTCAGGTCCGAGCAAAGAAAAATGAGAAAATGTCACAACGAGCCTATAATCATAACCAAATGTTCGTCTCTTAGAATCACATAAAAATAAATTTGCATGTAACATGCATACGTGGGAGTATTCTTAAAACTTAACGTTTTAGAACGATAATTTCTACATATTTATTTCTTGCCTCTGCAAACAAAATTCAGCAACATACTTTATTTACCATTTAATTATTTCTTTAATCACAAAATTGTTTCACAAAACTTTAATACAACATATTTACTTTATAAGATAATTCATTTAGCCTTTTCTAATTTCTTATGAAATAACAATACCATTTATTATTTAAATAGCATTTTAAAGGTTGTGACAAAATTTGTGGTTACTTATAATGACTAAATGAATTCCTTGCTTTCTCTTAGAAAACAATTTTACTTATCTTAAAAATGCATGTTTATAAATGTGAAAATTCATAAATAAAGTGTGGAAAAATTATATTTTCATATCTAATATTTAAGGCTTAATTTATTGGAGTGTAGGACTTAATTATCTTAAATAAAATATAATTTTTTTCTTAATGAAGCAAAATATCAGCAAGCTAATTTATTTGTTTAAATCATAAAATTGAATTTATACCATATTCTTTTTCAAAAACTTAAAAAAAAACTGCACATATACGTGTGAAAATACATATTTAAATCATAAAAATATCATATTTATCATATACGTACTTATAATTTAGTTTATTTGATGCACTAGTGTTATTTATCTTATTTAAAAATACTTTTCTTCCTATCAAATAAAATTCCAGCAACTATTTTTATTAAATTTAAATCACACACTTGAATTAAAACGCATCATGTGTGCATTCTAAAACATTTATTTACCATTACCATCCCAAGATAATAAAAAAAATCAGCAAGCATAAATAAAAGAAAAACAACTTTTAATCATGTTTTAAATATAAAACCTAACATGTTTCTACCATTCAAGAATTCCAAGAATCAAAACTATCCATGCAACAAGAACCTAACCTTTATACACACAAAATCAAATTAACATCTGTTATCCCCAAAACTTCAGTTCGATGACGTGGCAATCTGAAAGTGACAAGTGGTAATGCATGGTCAGTAAATGGCACATTAATAGTCAATAAATGTGTTGGCTCTTTGGAGTTGTGATAAAGTGATCTGACCGATCTAATAGAATTTCTGTCCGACCGGTGAAGATTTTTGACTGACCAGTCAAGTGTCATTCTAGACCAGAGATGTGCCATGTTAGACCAGAGATGCACCATGTTAGACCAGAGATGTGTCATGCTAGACTAGAGAAGTGTCATGCTAGACCAGAGGTGTGCCGTGTTAGACCAGAGATGTGTCATGTTAGACCAGAGAAGTGTCATGACCGACCAGTCAGGTGCTTGTCCGCCCAGTAGGGTGCTTGTCCGACCAGTGAAGGTTTGGTCGACCAGTGAGGAATTTTGGCCCTTCAGTTTTTGGTATATGTGGACCGACTAAACAGAGCAGGGCTACGCAAAAGATCCCAGTAACGGCTTCAACAAGAATCGGTCATACCTGCGCGGGAATCTCTCAGATTATCCCATAAAAATAGTGTTTTGTTGTATTTTGAATGTTATTATTAATTGAATATAGGAAGAATAACAAAATATCCCAATTATGGGGGACATCATCTGTACGATCCTGAGCCTATAAATACAAGGCTCATGGCATCATAAGGGGGGGTCAGATTTCAATTTTCCAGAAAGAGAGAGTAATTGTATCTTGAGAGAACTCTTGTATTCTTTTAATCTGCACTGAAGAAACTTAGTTGACTCAGGTTCATCTGATCTTGAGTGTAGATCTATAATCATAACTCTAAGTGGATTAGGCTATTACCAACACATTGGGGTTGAACCACTATAAAAATTGTCTGTATCGTATATTTCTCTTGAAGGTTTTTGTCATTTTGACGTCTACACGTCGTTGGCCAAAAACGCGGTCAACAACATCTTTAAAGGAACTTATACTCATTTAAAATCTTAAAAACAATCTAACATGTTTCTAAAATCACAAGTGACATCAAAATCATAAAAATTAATCAAGCATGCTATACACATCTCCCCTAGGCTGAAACCCTCATAGCATGTTTCAAATCTGTAATGTTTCCAAAACTCAAGAAAATCCTAGCATATTTCTAAGACCACAAGTTCCATCATGACATACCAACCAAATATGAATCCATCATGCAAAAAGGATCCCTAGTTTACCAAAAGCATAAGCACAACACATATGAGACCCTAGCATGCCTTGATCTACAATACATAAAATCATGCGCCCACTTCCATAAGCATGTTTGTCAACCAAAAGACTGAACACCAAGAGTCCCAAAACATGCATTAAGCCGACCATACACCATAAAAAATCCTCATCTCATGATCATGTCTCCTTTCATCAACAACCATCAAAATATTCAAGAACCAAAATACAACCAAACTACAACAAGGCTAGAAATTCATATCAATCAATAAATCTAACAAAAAAGAAAATCATGGCCTAGAATCAACATCACAACAATATCAACAACAAGCTAGATTCACTAACTCCTTGATAGAAATCAACCCCACAAAGTTGGTTCTCCCTTTTTGGCACCTTTGAGTTTCGAATCCCACAAGAACAAGAGAAGAAAAAATCATTACTAAATTTTGAGAAGAAGGATAACTATTTTTCAAGGAATCAAAACACAATGAAAAACAACCATTACCTATGACCCGTGAGCCTAGCTTTCTTCCTTCTTCTTCTTCCTCCATCTCTCTTTTTCTCTCTTTCTTTTTTATTTTATATCCTTCTCCCTCTAGCTTCTCATGTAGCCTCTCTCTCTCTCTCTTCCTAGCCGACGGCACCAAGAGCCAAAAATGAGCTCTTTTCTTTCTTTCCTTTGTTTTATTCAACCCTAGAGAAAATAACCAAGTCTAATGGGAATGGAAAAGTTTCTGAAACCTGATATTTTTCTTTATTTGATTTTTCTTAAATAAAGAAATTTACAAATAAATTCTAAGATGGCAACCTCCTCTTTCCCAATTTGTCTAGCATCATCAAATTAACCCATTTAAAATCCAAAGAAAATAGGAAAAGAGACCACTCCTTTCCTACTCTCTTCCACACGACTACCCCTTATTTCCCTTCCCTTTTGTTTTCTTTTTAATCCTTTAATTTCTTTAATAAAAAAATAAAAGGAAATTAAGTGTAGGAAATATTATTGCATGTTCACCATGCAACCATGCACATGCACACACCCAATAGCTCATGTGCATCACTACTTACCATGCACCTTGGTGCATACAATCAAAACTCACTTACTTAAAAATTAAATTCAAATAATTCCTACCAAACAATTCAAACAATTACAAATAAATTTCTAACACTTAACGATTAATAACAAAATAAAATACACAATTAATTAAATTAAAAAAAATTGGTGCACCACAAAAAGTATGGGAGCATTTGGGGATGTTTTGAGACAAGTTTCGGAGTGCCAAGACATGGGAATTGGTGTTGCATTGCCTCTGGGAGGCAACGTCGCTGGTCCTTTGAACATACTATACAGGCGACACATGGCGGTGCTGGCTAGGGCGGTCCGTATGAGACCGTACAATAATGTGTTTTTGGTTCCAAAATAATACTCTAATCTCATTGGTTGATTCTAATGAGAGTTCCTATACTATTTAAAGGGTTCATTTGAGTTAATTATTGAATTGATCACTCACCTTTCTCTCTCTTACTAGCTTTCAAGATTACTAGTTTTCTCCAAGATCTTCATTAAGAAAACTTGAATTGCATGAAGAATCAAGGCTTGTGAATCCTAATCTCATTCCATTGTAGTAGCTTCAAGAAATCTCAAGGAGGAGGCTATGAATAGAGATTTTTGGACAACAAATCTTCATTTGTGTCAAGTTTGGTTACATTTTGTGGTTCACATAAAATCATAGACTTGTGATTTTATATATCAAGGTTCTTCAACAACAAAGGTCAATTCTGCCACTTGTTTTTTTGTGTTGTGTTCTTTGTAATTTTCTTCCATTAAAGTATAGATTATCATTGTTTATTTCTTTGAGTTGTAACATACAAAACTTGGTTTAAAGCCTCAAATCCCCAACAAGTTCCTCGGAGGAAGAGGAGGATTTGAGGGGGCTGCAGGGCTGTTTTCTTTGGCTGGACCACACTTGAGTGCCATGACCAACGAGGGGGTAGGAAAACTTGGGTGGTAGGTGAGGATATCCCACTCTAAGACTCTCACTCTCAATGAAATCACTAAAATGTTGACTCGTTTTTTCGTCAACTTGTGCAGAGCAATAAATGAAGTGTTGTTTTGTGTGTAAAATCCAAAGTAGAATCTCTGCTGTGAATAGTGAACCAAAGAAAGAGAAAAAAATAAGATAATAAATGAAAGAGACAAAGAGTTATAGTGGCTCAGCGCAATAAAAATGACCTACGTCCACTTTATTCAGTAATATTTGTGATGAACTTTGAACCCTCAAGAACAAGTACACTGAGTTCGATCTTGTTCTCAGGGTAGTTACAGTAATGGAGAATAGGAGAACTCTCTAAAAATGAACAGTTACTGACTTGTTCTTCTGACCCTTGTTACATTTTGATTTGCACTATTTATAGCCGCGGAGATGGGAAAAAACCTGACGTTGGCAGCTTATTTTCCAATCAGTGTAATTTTCATTACACTCGGATTAACACAAGTTTATGTCTCACCAAAAATGGTAATCCAACGTGTCATGTTCATGTAGAGGTTGAAGGCCCACTCTAGTGTGGAAGAAGGCTCAGGTGGCGAGGTCCATCGACGAGCAACAAGGATCTCTGGCGATTAGCTAGGGCCTCTAGTGACTAGCTAGGACGTCTAGCGGCTAGTTGGGACTTGTGGTGTGCACTTGATTGACTAGGGCGATTGGCTAAGGAAATTGGCTAGGGCCATTTCCTTCTTGTGATTGGCGTCAGCCTAGCTATCTAGGAATCAATTGACTTCACGCAATGGGAGAAATAGATCGGTACTGGCGAGGTCCGCCTCTGCCTAAGTTCTGAGAGAGTGACGAGGGTCACTCTACTTGATGAATGATGGTGACTGTAGCATCTTGCCACTTTGTGTTAACACGTCATTGCTTTGCGAGCCACCACATGGTAATGCCAAATTTTGGATATAATAATCAGAAAAAGATATAAAATCATTTAAATATTCTAATTCAAATCTAGCAACTGAAGCACACGAATATGAAATAAAATGACAAAGGAAAAAAATCACTTATGATCACAATTAAATTTTTTTAAGGAGAAATCTCATGAAAATAACAAATTAAACATGATATGTGTGCAATATTCTTGCTTGCTAATAATCTACCATGAAGCTTCAACACAAAAGGTAATAGGTAAAACAATTAAAAGAAAAGAGCTTCCCATAAATGTACTACTAGAACCAATTATCTATTCCATTATATATATATATAAATAGATCGTTGCTGGAAAGTTGGAAACCTTACTCCCTGGGCTGTGGACGATACACTAACAGAGGCAGAAATGATTTTTTTTTCTTAATTTTACAGAACACGATAGTCAAGCTTTGGTTCTTCTAGTTGGTTGTTGGAAGCGAAAGTAAGGGCCGGAGGAATTGACGGTGATGGAAAAGGAATCGAAGGCAATGCTCATATAGCTCCAAATCAGTTGTGGTTTCTAATTTGTTTGTTGCGTTTGAAAAGGTATAAGTATCTTTTTTTTATGGGAAAAAATAAAATTAATTGCATAAAAACCATATTAATTATGGTTTTTTTTGTGTTAATTTTTTAGAACTTAGTCTGTATGGGAAATCTATATTAAAATATATTTACTATTAAAATCTCATATTTTTAAAAAGAAAGGTTTCAAAATTCAAATAAGAACAATTAATCAATTTGACTCCTTTACTTTTTCTAGTAGTACATTTTACCCCTTCAATTTTGACATTGTCAACAAATTCCCTGTAAATGGAAAAATTAGTCTTATTTAACCCCTTAACTTATTCTCTTAATATGAATTTTCTCCCAAACTTTCATCTATTATCAATTATTACCTAAATTGATAAAATTATTATGTTTTTATCCTCAAATTTGACTTTTCTTATGAATTTAATTTTTCAGTCTTAATTTATGGCACTACTTCGATAGGGACTCTTATTTTTCCCTGCCGGTAGTTACTTTTAGTGTTTTCAGCACATGGATAAGTTGCAACTCCATTTTTTACATGACAAAGTATAGTGTAGTTACAGGTTACCTCCCACAATTTTTTTAGGAAATTATGGATAATTTAGTGTGTCGAATCAAGATTCAAACAACCTATTGCACTCGTAATTGTTTCGTTATTTGTACATGCGTGTAACAAAATGTTCGACTCCTGATTTTAACATCCTAAATTATCATAAATTTCCTTAAAATTTGTGGACGTCCCCTATAACTATATTATATACTGTCATGTTAAAATAATAGAGTTGCAGCTTATCCATGTGTCAAAAATACTTAAATGTACCTACCCTCCTCCTTGACATTACTTAAAGCTACTACATTGGATGAGATTGGGATTCACAAGTCTTGAATCTTCATGCAAATCAAGATTTCTTGATGAAGATCTTGGAGAAAACTAGTAATCTTGAGAACTAGAGAGAGAGGTTTTTAGAGAGAGAGAGAGAGATGTGAGCGATCACTTCACCAATTAACTCAAATGACCCCTTTAAATAGTATAGGAACCCTCATTAGACTCAACCAATGAGATTAGAACATTTGATTTGAATTTTGGAGCCAAAAAGATGTCACTGTACGGTCTTGTATGGACCGCCCAAGTGATGCATCGCCTGGCAGGCGATGCGTCACCTGTGTAGTCCATCATGGGACCAGCGACGCGTCGCCTCCCAGGGGCGACGCAATGCAAATCTCACTGACTTGGTGCTCCAAAACTTGTCTCAAAATATCCCCAAATGCCCCCAAACATTTTGGGTATTCTTATATATTCCAAGAAATACTTTGGACCCAAAAAGATGATTTATAAGTGTCTATACTAAAATTCAACTCTCACATGTTGACTTTAGTGAAACCATTACGATTTTTCCATCTATTCGTGCCTAATCAATTTCACCATGTATTGAACCAATCATAATAAATAGGACATCTCACTGTCATTTGGGGGATCTCTGATTCGAATCTCTAAACTCTAGACCCTCTCTAAAGAAATCACTTATATATAAAACAAAGCCCTTTTTGTACGATATTTATGTTGGTAACTAGTTTACCATGTGCGCAGTAGAAAGCAAGGGGTGTTGGGCCCAGAGATTTCAAAAAAATTATTTAAACAAACTTTAAATAATCGAATACATTAACATGCAAAATATTAATCATAGAGAAATAAAAAGATGAGGATTTACCAGTTGAAGAACTATCAAGAATCCTTGCTATCTTTTTGTATCTTCAACGAACATCCAATCCAAAAAAGTTCTTCAAAATACTCAGACCAAGATCATCCAAGATGTATCTCTACACCTGAAGACGTGTGTGGGAACGTAGAGTAATGATAGGGAAAATTTTCTCATTCACAAGATATTCTCAACACATGAGATCTTGGAATATTAGGTCTGAGACAGTTTTTAGGAATAGAGAAAAAATAATACAATCTATTTTTCTTTCTGTCAAAAGTCATATGTTAAAAAACTATTTCCATCTAATAGATTTATAAAAGAGTTAATTAAAATTTTGAAATTCAAAAATTCAAAATTCAAATTATAAATCAATTATTAAATATTTAAATAAATAAAAGAAAAATCCAAGACCCATTTCTGGACTTTAATACATGCCAACTACAGTGCATGCACTGTAGTTGGCATGTAACACATCACTATTTTTCAGGGATGTGTTCCAACCATTTTCTTTTAATTATTATTTATTCAAAAATATCTAAACTTGATTTTTGAAAATATAATTAATTAATTTGATCATTTTGAAAATTAATATATTAATTAATTAATTTATCTCAATTACATATTTGACATCGAAGAGCAAATTTCTTCTAAATATGTAATTTTCCTTATTTTTCCCAATTTCAACTCTTACCTTGAATAGTGTTGATAGAACCATCTCGGGGACTTATGGACCTATAATTTCAAGCTCCAATAAATTTAGATTATTAATTAAAACTCTTTAATATAATAACCTTAAATTATTACTCTCAATATTATTTCACTAAAAATATGAGACTACACTCTTATAATTATAGACATAATTTATTGAGTACCTTTAAAACATAAAAGTGTTCATCGATTTAAATCACTACATACAATTCAATCATGTATTAATGGTTCATAATTAAAGTAGGAATTAATCACCTTTTGACCTCTTTAATTATATCTTGTTTCCTTAAGTACCATTAACTTTACTAGTGAAAGTTAATTCAAAAACTGATTTATGAATTTGAGTTCAATAACTTTTCAGTTCCAAAAGTCAACCCTTAAGAGAATCATTAAAAAATTCCTCTCGGAAAGGTATAGTGTAACATCCCGTATAATCTCTTAACATGATTTGCGGGAAAAGATAACCATTTTATAAAATAAGGTAACCGAAAATCCATATATAAAAAACTTTTTAAAACATGCAAGAGTTTGAAAGTATGCGCATACTTAAAAAAACTACAATGTCATAATTTTAAAACAATCAACAAGCCCAAAATAATTTCTT